>NW_022200428.1:234344-259140 GCF_009176525.2 Contarinia nasturtii | reverse complement strand
TTCTAGGTCTGGATTTCGTAAATTACGTGTATATATAGCGAGTTCGATTTTTCAACACACTAATGTGGTTTCGTCACTCGCGCGAACTGCCGTTCGCTGTGATAAAAATGATTTATTTGGAGAAAAAAGATAATTTATTCATTGTGTTTATGCAGTGGGCGACAATGCTTTTGTGTTCGATGCACATCCAATTTGCTTCATTGTGGCTTTTTCATTTTAAATGAATTGAGTGCTTTAGGTGTTGGTTTCGGTGGTTTATTGGATCTATTTTTGCCACTCAAACGCCTCATGGTGATTAAACGAAAGTTTTGTTGTAGTAAAACAGACTTGATGGCCATCAAATTCATCCGTATGTCTTCGCAATGATAGTACACTTCTCTCATAAACTTTTTTATATCGTCGTTTTCTTGATTCTCTTTATCTCTGTGGACAAAAAAAAAGTTTTTACATCCCTTTTATCTCAGTTTTCATCAACATTTTCGTTCAACCACATACAATTTTTCACGTAAATCCTTTAATTCCGATGCAGATACTTGAAACATATATTTTAGCCTAGGCAGACAAATTTTAGTGTAAATATCTTATGGAAAGACGTAAGAGAATTAAGGAACATACCTTTCATATTCAAAATCAGTGAATGTTGTTGAGCGATCTTCTTTGTTATATGTCTCCATAAAACTGGATAGTTGAAGGTTCACATCGGTTGACACTTCAAGCAGTTCACTATAGATGAATTCATTGAAAAATGAGAAATAATTTATAGATTCAACTCTTGTTAAATGAGAAAAAAGAAACTAACTATTTGTAAGTACTTTTTCCTTTCAAGAATGAAACCATTCGTTTAAACGTCTTAAACATAGACTTTTTTGGTTTTTCATCTTGATTCAGATTGATGCCATCGACCGGGCCAAAACATCTGGAAATTATTTTCGTTTTAATTTAAATACATATTAACCATATTAGGCTCGAGTTGCTGCTATTGCCAAATACAGAATGTAATTTACCGTTCACCAGTTGGTTACACACATAATCAAGCAAATTAAATATTAATATTGTCTACTAATGCTTATCAAAAAATGTTTTCTGTTCTAAATTTTGAAAAGATGTGGTTTTTAACGGTGATCAGATGTGCACAAACTAATGATTAAACCTTTTTTCCCACCATAAATGTATAAAAATCAATGTACACACTCAAACATGATTCAGCCAGTTTTTGGCGGTGAATAAATATTATTATTATTGACGTTTTCGTTAACTTAACTGTTTCTACGCTGATTATACCATTGGTGTATTTCACCTGTTACAGGTGGTTCACCGTGAAAATTTTCGTAATAAATAAAATTCTGGATTAAATTTATTAAGTAATAATGATGGAGCACGCAGAACGTTACGAAAATTGCGTGTATGGAGTCTATTTTACCGTGTCAAGTAAAATGCGATAGATCAAGATTCCTTTGTATTATAACAAAAATGTTCAAAACGTTCCACGTTCCAAAACGTTGATCGCTGATCAAGCAATAGCAGCCTAGATAGCAGCTTGACTCGAACTTATACTCTACCAATAATCATGAATATGTCCATAACAAGAAAATTGCAATTACCTTTGAAACCATTCGTTTGATTTAATTTGCCGCCCTGCCTCCGTCCAAAATGGATCAAATAGAGCCACATCGACTATTATAATTTTTGAACTTGGTTTCGGCAATGGTATTGGCGTGAAATCAGCTTTGATCATTAAAATCTTTAACGAAACACGTACACACTTGGTTTCAGATCCATATTTAAAATATTCTAATCTTCAGATCCATATTTAATAAAAATTGAAAAAATTTATCTTACCACAGCCACTTGAATGATGGTTAAATATAGAAATCGTGACATTTTGAATAAGCTGCACAAGAAAGAAAAAAATGATCGTGTTCTACACAGAGCTAAATACTGAATATTGCAAATATATTCTTCTAAAAGTGGAGCTCAATGCCTCCCTTTCAAGTATTAAGACTTAGAAATTGGGCTTTCTAAAGTAAATATTAAATTAAAAAAAAAAAACATTTGGTTTGGGAAATTCCAAGGGAAAAAATTTGTTATAATAATGTTTATTTTTATTAATTCAAACGCAAAACTCTTCATAGTTATAAATGTAATTATGAGTGAAATCTAATTTGATCAAAATTCGATGACTTTGTGAATGTTGAAATAATTTTTTAGCGAAAGAAGGAGTTTCAAAGTTTATTTTTGTTACGATTCTTCGTTTAAATTAAATGAGAAAAATATATTGAAAACTTTTTTCTAAATGAGAAAAAAATGAAATAAATGTCTTGATTTATTTGGCTTCATGACGATCTTCTGTTCAATATTTGTGTTCGGAGTCAAATCAAATCTATTTGTTTGTAGAACAAATGGTTGATTATATGTCTTCTGGTTGAGATTCTGCTATAATTACCATTTCTAACTTTTAATTTTTCTGGGATAGTCTAATATACATACCATGGTACATCCTCTTGATTAGAGCTGGCATGAGCACATCCAATTGGAAAGTGAAAAATGAATATTTTCGATGAAAATATTATAATAAAGTTATCCACTTTCTACCTTACTTTTGGTAATTTGATATTTACATACGTGCACTGAATGCTGTCGTGGTGGGAAGAAAAACATGTGTATAAGCTGCATTCGTCAACATTTCTTCGATGAATTATTAAAAAGACTGACTTGGACCGGATTTCCCATTCCTAAATATTTATTGATCAAATTATTTAGCATTAAATTGAAAAGAAATAAAAATGATTTATTGTCAACTCAGCTTAGGTCTACCCTCACTTGCTTTCTATATCACCTGTATATTTTTTTTGAGCTTCACGTTCCGAGCGACATCTCTATGTGCTTGGCATTGAACTCGCGATCCAAACGAGCACCAAAGGCAATTAAAACATTTTTTTTTTGGTGCGAAAAAGTCAAAAATGTCAACTGATTTTGTGTGAAGAAAAACCATGTGATATGCAACGTCCTCGCAGTTAATTTCGATGACACAAACTGTGCAAAGTAATTTCAATTTATTTTCCATCACAAATTCACCAAATACAAATAATAAATCGGTTTTTGTTCAATTTACACGGTATATCTTTATCGAGCGTAAAATGACAGACGTCACAACAAATGATTCCGTATTCAAACTTCAAACAACTAACATTCTACACAAACTTTTTGTTCTAATTTTCATGAGCACATAGAGATGGCGCCATCATGCAGTTTTTTACATTATTTGCCATTGTAAGTGATGGTAGGCTTAGGTGGTCATTTATTTCCATCGATTTTATCGAATTCAATTTAAAATACTTACTTTTTTCGATTGCTGCTTCGAGATTCTCAATGAGCTTGAACATGTTGGATGCCTTCGAAATTATTGAATATAAGAGTGGTAAGCACACAATCCGAATATTCTTCAAAGTTTTGTGCTTCAACTAGAAAGCCCATTGATGCCAATACATTTGTTATTACAACTCCAATCAAAACCGCCCAAAATCGAACACCAATCGTATGATTTTCAAATGCTTGAGACTGATATAAGCCCAACTCTTCATAGATTTTTCGCGTCGTTTGAAAATTTTTCATGATTTTGTGTCCAATTCTCGGAATTATTGAGGGGAAATTAACTTTCGATTTTGAAGTTTTAAAAATATATCTGTGAATTTTACTTTTGTTTTATTGTAAAAGACTGATCAATTTTTTTGTTACAAAATTGAATGTTGAAGTAAAGACAATTTCTTTATTAAACACCAGTCGTGTAACACGAGTGCTCTCAAATGCAACTCAACAAATACTGCACCAAAGTTGTGCACTGGCGTGGCTCTTTTATAGCCAATGCATCATATCAATTAAATCAATAGAAGGATATTCTGACAATTAACAGGCTAAAACTGTCCTTTAATTTGCCGTTCTTTTAAAAAGAGAACTCCACGTCCTTCACATCGATATTATATTTTTATGCACGGTTGAAATGCAAGTAAATCATATATTAGTAAGCCATATCTATTACTGGCCTCACACCTCCATCCACAATGGTGTGATAGGCTCGATGTATTTTTTAGTAGTCGAATTCGATAAGAAAAAAGTATAAATGGTCAATCAACATTTTTATCCACTTTTTATTTCCATTTTGCTAAACTGTGTTAACAATTTAAATTCAATGAATTATTAAATAGACTAACTTGGACTTTTCATAATAAATAAAATAAATCGATTGATAATGACAGACAGAAAATGAACCATTTTTGAGTTTTTGATTTGAGTATTTTATAAATCTGGGGATCGACGTGAGTTCATTTTTTCAAGAATAAGTGTGCGGCGTGAAGTTTCAAGAAAGAGGTTTATTTCAAATCTGAAGTTTTCTTATAAAAGTTCTTAGGTTTTCTTATTATTCAACAATCATTAACATAATAAATTATTAATTTATTCCATACTGACTTATTCACATCCTATTCTATCAATATTGATTTTCTGGAAACTAACACAGTTTTCAATTCGCAAAACAATATTTTTATTTGTTCATTCCGCCATATTCGTTGTCACCGGTCACATTCATTTCCAACGTCGAACAAGAAAAGCGATTCTCTCAAACAAATTAACATCTCTGAAATCATCAAACACAATTCTCACGAAATTTAAGCTCCGTATGTTTTTTGTCAGACTTGTATAATTACTCTCTCTCTCTCTCTCTCTCTCTCTCTCTCTATTTATCCCTCTATCTCTCCTTACCTGCTCTGCAATTTTCGACGGAATTTTTGCTCACAAAATTAACTCGTTCAGTCGAGCCAGCCGAAAAAAACAAACATATTATTAGTGCGATTCGTTCGAAGAAAAATCCTTCTATTTTTCACTTACATGTATCAAAGTATCGCCAAATTTCGTTGGAAATTTGTTGGATTTAGATTTCAAGACAATGCAATAAAACGAGCATACATGTTGAAAATTAAAGAGATAAAAAAATATTGATTTTTATGAGTCAAGTCGTTTGTTCATCAAGCCGGTGCGTATGATGTTACAGAATCATGTCTACTCCAGCCTCAAATAAGTCATTAAAAAGCACCCAGTTTTCACCAAAAACACATTTCTCCTGAATGCATAAAGCGATTAAAGACAAAAAACCACAAAGTGGTAAGACAAGTGAAAGAAAATTATCAGCTGTATTCATTGTAACCGCAAATTGGCTGACATCATTATCTCTAAAAATTACCTGCTAAGGACCGATGAACCCTTTTTATCACTTCAAGTAAATTGCATTCGACCAGATAATCTAAGATTTAGTTTCATTTTTGTTGTCAAAGGAGACACACGCAGCATCTCACCGAAGAAAGTCTAAACTGAAAAAAAAACGAAACATTTTTTGGAAAAAAAGCATTTTACTTCATCAAAAAATTTCTTTCATTTTTTAAAATTTACTTTAATAATATCATTAAATTGAATAAATCCGTAGCCGTGTAAAACTTTGAAAGAAAACGCAAAAACGGAAAAATTTGAATAAATAATAACAGTGTGAAAAAAGTGAAATCAAAAAAAATGGACGATTTGATGTTGGAACATGACAATGGTTCGGTGCATAAACGATACGAAAAATTGTATTTGAATGCAAAAACAGCCGATGTTACCTTTATCTTTGGCACCGAACCGGATAAATTAGTCCGAGTACCAGCGCACAAACCCATTTTATCCATAGCAAGTCTCGTGTTCGACATGATGTTTTACGGCTGCTGGCCGGAGAGTGGTGACGTTCGTATTGACAATGCATCGGCCGACGAGTTTAAAGATTTTTTACAATTTTTCTACTTGGCCAAAGTGCGATTAACGCCAAAGCACTTGATTGGTGTGATGATGTTGTGTGAAAAATACGAGATGATCGATGGATTTAAAATATGCGAAAAAATCTTCGTACAAAATGTATTAACCATTGATTATGTGTGCTGGGGCTATGGCATTGCATTACATTTTGAGCAAAAAAATGTGATAGCATCGTGTGAGCAAAAGATCCACGAACATGCAACAGAAGTATTCAAAACGAATACATTTCAAGTGTGTAAGCCACAATTATTGGCAAAAATATTGCATTTAATATCGGATAAGTGTGATCCATTTGAATTGATTGGTGCGATAATGCAATGGGCCAAAAATGCATGCAAATTATGCAATTGGGAGCCAAATTCAAAAAATCTTCGGACAGCACTTCATGATGCCTTCGATCAGATGCCATTCGATAAATTGGCGCTGGAAGAGTTTTCACAGCACATCATTGAGTTCCGTGGCTTTTTCACTGCCAACGAAATGGAAACGATTATTGCAAAAATTTCAACGGAAAACTCACAAAATCGCACATTCAAATGTCATGCTCAACCGCGCGTACTTATTTTCGATCGACAACTAAGCGATGTCGAAAAAACCAACACGAAAGAATACACAAACTTTCTCGATCTACCGTATATGTGGATATCAACATTTAACGCAAATAAACCATTAATGCTGACCGACATTTATATGAAACTCAAGAGATCGAAACGATGCCAAACGGAAATTTTGGGATGGTGTGTTATTACAACAATGAGTGCAAAAAATGAACGCGGAATACGTAAAATTGAATTTGTTATTATGATTGGAAAGGATGAAATTCGGATTAATGTACCGGAGGGTATTGCAATCGATGCGAATAAATCTTGCAACATTTGTATGCACATTGAAATTTGCTGTGATAATTGTTATCTACGGGTTGCACACAAAAATATGGCACTTGCCACCGATGACACAGAAATTCAATTTAATGATGCCAAAAATAACGATTTCATATCGAAACTCGTTTTTCAAATCCCAAAGGAAGAAAGGAAATAGAGACGACCGTAGCAATAATGCAAATTACGCTTGTACGCCTTAAGGCAGATTTTTTCCACTATTTTAATTTTATTTTAATTATTTTCTTTTCTATTTTGTGTTTATATTATTCCTCAAAATGATTCAAAAAACGATCAATTTTTTTTCAACGCGCATTTTATTTACGATTCATAAGCATATAAAATAAATTAATTTTTTTTTTCAAAACTGTTTAGATTCATTTTACACAAAAAAGTTCATCTCGAGTGTCTAACGATTTTTTGTTATACCTTTTTTCAGAAATGAGGAATTCCACGAATTTTTTAATAAGAAAGAACAATGACTTACCTTTTTTTAGCATTAGGAGATTAATTAAATCGTGGCAAACACATTCTAAAGCTTATGAGAGCGACATGAATTTTTTTTCTTGGTAAAAACATACGAACATTGAACAATTGACACTTGATTATGGCTTACGTATTGCTGTAATTCTTACATCTTTTACTTGCATTTTTTTTGAGAATGAGAGAGAGAGAGAAATGGAAATGGAGAGGCAGAGACTGAGATAAAGATAGGAGGAGAGTGAAAGAGAAAAGGAAAGGAAGAGAGGAGAAGTAGAAGAGATAAGATAGAAAGAAGCTAGGATAGAAGAGAGAAGAAGAAAGAGAAGAGAGAGAGAGGAATATAGTATATAGTATATAGAGGTTGATAAGTAGCATGAAAGATAGCAATAGGCTTGCCCAATTTCGTTTCTCTTTGGTTTTTTTGCTTATCCCATAATATTGAAATTTCAAAAAATTTAATTAAACATCGATAAGCAATGAAATCATCATTAAATTAGAGAAGAAATTCTCAAAGAAATCAATCCAGCAAAAAAAAATAATAACAATAAAAATCAAATCAAAGCTTATCATGGGTCGTCATCAATGCCCTAATGAAATCAATTAGTTGTAATTAATAAGTCATGATTTAATTAATACCAATTACTGATTGGTAATCTCATTTTTATTGTTCTCTTGATATTATATTCAGAAAATTGTGAATAATCATTTAATAATCCCTTTGGATTTTTGTTGAATAAATAAATATTGTATTATAACATTTAAAAATTGTCTGACCTAATAAGCGATATTGAAATAAACGCACAATTTTAAAGAAAAATAAAATAATAAATTTGAACATTTTTTAATCACACCAACATACAGTTATATTAATACCTTTCCAATGAATTAACATCTTATTAACATATGAAATAAATACGTCTTTTTCTTCAAATTGTAAACGAAATACTCCGAGTCCAAATGGTAATAGAACGTTCATCAAAATATTTATTTCCAGTGCAATTCAATGCACCTGGTCATTATTGGCCATGATACGTCTTAAAAAAATGCCCCACTCTTTCCGCAATCATTTCCGGTTGATTCAGATGAAAGTGATGTGTTCCCGTCACTTTCATCATTTCAAATTGTTTGTTATGCTTTCGAAATACTTCAACGCCTTCGTTAATATTGTCTTCTGATTCGGCAAAATCACGATCGTCACCTCTTATAAATAAATAAGGTGCTTTGATTCGTTTTATATACTCCAAACCAGTTTGTTGATCAACAAATAGCGTATGCATAAATTTGACCCGAATGTCTCGAGTGAAATAGAATTTATTTGGATCGCTTGACGATCGCATTGTGCCACGTTCAATCAAATATTTTGTTTTGTCGAAATCGATGGATTTCTTTGAACCAACATAAACTCGTTCAGGCAATTCATCGTAGCTGTACTCGGGCGGTGGCTGTTTGTCATTAAGTGCGATTAACTTTTTCATTTGCCAATTTTGAATTTGTTCGACCAGCTTTGGATCGACGCTCAGAATTTTGAGTGTGTCCAAAGCGCACGCACATCTTACATTCTGCGGATATATTGATGCATACACAGATGAAACAATCGCACCGAGTGAATGAGAGAGGAGCGATAATTGTGGCCAATTGTATTTTTGGCGAATATTTTCTAAGAGCGCCACAAAATCAATTCCATGGTAATAGATCCCTTTGGGATAATGTGATGAAAATCCATGGCCTGGCGAAAACAAAATTTAAACAAAAAAAATATGCTTAATGTATTCATGTGTGATGGGCAAGACGATTTTACCTGGCAGGTCGATGGCCAAGTAGCTGAACTCAGGCGGTAACAATGGGATTAGAGTCGCAAACACAGTCGAACAGTCTTGCCAACCATGCACCAATAGGATTGGTTGGGTATTTTCCGGTCCATACCATATCCCGGAGATGTGTCCCCATGGCACTTCGATTCGCACTTCTTTGGGCTGTAAGAGACATTTGAGTTTGTTTTGAAATCGATACGCATCGACTTAATTCCAATTGAATTCACACTAAATGTAACTCACCTTTTCTATTTTTGATTCAACACTTTGCAATTTGATTGGTGTAGTGCTTAACAAACGACCTGTCATTAAATTCGATTTAAAAATTGGTCGTAATTTTTTTAATATTAACATTTTTATCAGAAAAATTAAAACGAAGCTTCAACTTAAACGTAACTACAAAAACAATGACTTTGTTTGTTAGATAGTGGAATGAAAAGCAAATAAAATCCAAATTTTGATGACAATTACATCAGTCGCGTGATATTTTAATTTATTATTTGGTTGAAGCACATGGATGTCAATTTGGTTGCTGTCATTTGATAATGACAACGAATGTCTAAACCATTGGAAATGTCAAACCATTTCCAATGTCAAATTTTTCGTTTTAGATTTGAAACAAGCATTTAAATAAGACTATTGTTCGTTACATTCCATATGAATTTTTTTTTTTACATTCTGTGGAATTTCTTATCTACGCTCAACTAGTTTTATAGTCAAATAAAGAGGCTTACGTACGCAAGCTGACTTTTCCGCATGGAACCGAAATTTTGGGAATAAACTGAAATTATGGTCTATGTATGGTTGCAGTAACTTGAATCAACGTGAAAACTTGTGAATATTATTTTCTTATCAAAATAAATAATCACACCAAGTTTAAAGAAATTTCAATCAAAAAAATAGCCTGTTCAAAGTTTCACATCATTACGGTACCACAAAGGCAAGTCTTTCATACAAAAATGAAATGTTTTGTGGATTTTTGTATGAAAAGTCTGTGAAAAATTGATTGCATCTTAAAACTAACATCAGATTCAGGTTTCTCGTGCCAAAAAACCCCCCACTACACATTCTTTCAGCGTTCAAATTGAAATAATAAATTATTTTAAGGCATTTTTCTCATAAGTGCCTCTTCAGAGTCTAAGTTTTACACCGGTCAATCAATGTCGTTGAAAATTTGACCAGATCTATTCCTCGTAGTGCCCAATCATTCGGTAAAGTCAGATTTTGAATTTCATGTCTGAGCACGAAACCATCGTGTCACCAAAATGGTTGAGAAATTATCAAAAAATGTATGGATGTGGGTACTCCATTCGGACCAAAAAAAATTACACCGGTCAACAGATATTGCTCAAAAACTAATCGGCACGTCTCCTAGTGGTCCCAAATCATCCTGAAAAGTCAGATTTTGAATTGAGTTTTTGGAAGAAGATTTATCGAGTTAACAAATTTTGGCAACACGCCACAGGACACAGGACACAGGTCACAGGACACAGGTCACAGGACACAGGACACATCACACACAGCGACGCACATTAATATGCCCCAAAATCATCTCCAATCGTGTTTTCTACATGAAATATGCATAGAAAACATGTTTTGGGATGACTTTAATTTTTTGGCCTAATACAATACCTTCCCTACACTAGGTGTGCGGAAAAGTAAAACACTATATTGACTCAATAACGCCGATCGAATACTAGCTGTCAGTCTTTTCGACTTCGGAGCAGCTGGGAGCAGCAATTTCTGAGAGCAGTTTTTTGATTTTATCGTTGACGCATTGTTATTATGAAAAATGATCACAAACTCTAATTACGTTTGGTGTGTTTTCAATTGAATACCTATGCAGTAGTATTTGCATCGTACATATGTACTGTCGCTGTAACCTTGATATAGAAAACGTGTCCTTAAACCTTTCATGAGCAATGGGTGACTCACAACAACCGATTTGGTTTTTTGATTTGTCATTCACTTTTCGACGTTGCTGATGTATTTTAAAGAGAATGTGCATTAGACAAACAAGAGTGTGGCTTTTTCCTTTTTTTGAAATCTCATATATTTTTAAAAAAATTAAAGTATTTTTTAGTCTTTATTAGTGATTTTGGCATGTTTTTTGATTGTTTGATTTTGATAGATCTGATCATTCGCGTTATTAAAATTCACTCGTTTTACAGTCTTTAGGGAATATGTGAAAAAGGCGAGTCAATACCAAAAGTACCAACGAGTACTCAAATATAATCTCTAACGTGTCGAAATTACCGGATAGTGAAAAATTAATGAAACGATATAGTTTTGTTCACACAATTGAATAGATAAACCATTTTCATCATATCCAACATTTTTTGTTTAGACAGAAGAAAAAGTTGCTATAGGTCTGAAAATGTATGGACTTGGGAACGTCATCAAGTCCAGGTGGGGGGTAAATCCCGAAATCCCCCCAGTGCGCATGTGTGATTAATACTCGTCTGTACTTTTAGTATTTTGATAATCGTCCCTTCCGAAATCTTTATCTCCAATGATCTTGTCGGTGACTTCAACCACAAATTTGTAATTAAAACTACAAAATTAACCACTTTATAAAAGTTCTTACAGAGTTAACTATTATCTTTGTTACAGATAATAAGAGATAATAATTAAAAATTACACCAAACCCAAATACCTCGTTGTAAAATCGTAAATATTCTGAATGTATTTGCATAAGCCGAATATTCCAACTGTATTAATGTCACCTGTTGAATTTGTGTATAAAAAGCGATTCGCAACAATCAGTTTTATCTCTTTAAAAGTGACACGTTCAAGTCAATTCAAGTGAATCCAAAATGAAGCCATATCTATTTCCATTGCTTCTATCGCTATTGCTATTCGTTAAGGTATAAAATGCTCAAAGTTTGACTGGTTGTTTTTATCATTTTTATTTCATATACTTCGATTCTTCTAAAAAAAATTCAATCTAGTTGATCAATTGCGATGGAGATGAAGAGAACGAGGACGTGACCATCTCTGGATTGATGCAGATATTGTTTCAAAAAGCAAATAAAAAACAGGTCGATTTGATGACTCACTTGAGCTTTGTAGCCCAACCATTTCCAGAGTTTGACATTGAAAACGTTAATGCTGTGCTCAACAATGATTTAAAACAGTTTGACTTCACTGCTAAAGACCTCGCGGAAAATGTACCAAAAACGATGGTATTTAAGGGTACAAACGGGTGTGACTTGTTACGGAAACATATGGATTTAATTCTGAATCAACAGGCCGCACACTTGCAGTTGAATCAAGAAATAAAAGCCGAACTTGAGTTCAATACGCTTGATAAAAACGATAAATTGTTTTATGATTCTTATAAGCAATGGATTGAGAATGCCATTGACAAACAGCAAATGCGATCTTTGGACAGTAAAATTTCTTTCCACATCCTTCCAGTGTATGTGAAATTCATCGGCAAATTCCGCGAAGAATTAAACGACATTAAAATGGGACGCAGAAGCATTGATGCCAACATCGAATCAATTAATACAATGTATAACAGCTTATACTTTGATAAAACAAACGAAGAAATTGAACATTTAAGTCACGCAGTTATTGAAATGTCTCCATTATACACAAAATTCGTTGAAACTCTAAGAAAATTGAAGAATTTTTTGAAGGAATTCAATAATCAACGAGTCGCATGGGTTGAATATTTTATCGGAATGAGAAAGAAACTTGGAGGTGATAGAACACCTGTTGAACCGTTTACAAAAATTTCGAAGGCTCAAAAAATTGCCAAAGCAATCTATGACGTGGGAGTTGATAAGTGTTTTGGTTCCTGTACCGGCGACAACGCCAAAGACTTTGCCATAGGCTGTACCAAAGGGTGTTTCAAAGCAGTTGGTGGCGTTTGTGCAAAAGGTTGTATAGCTCTTAGTAAAAATGCTTTAAAATGAATATGAACATTTGATGAAGCTTCAATAAAATTGACATGAAATTAATTACTGCTTACATATTAACTACCATATTTTTATTTTGTCGATACAATATAACTTCAAAAGGTTTTTTTAAATGTTCCGCAAATTAATGGAGTTTATGCGTTTTCCGAAATTCCATCCCATCGATGGGACTCTAGATCTAACGTTATCTCACTTCACTGTAATAAGATTTTGAAGTCATGAAATGTTCGAGAGGGGTGACATACCAGGCGTTGTAGAGGGGACCGAGTGTAGTCATGCCTCATACTTCGTTTTGAAAACTTGGCCAGGTGTGTGCGGAAAAGTAAAACTAAACATTTATTTTTGGAAGAAATTTTGATTTATTTAAAAACCAGAGCTCTTATAGGCAGAAGTAACTTACGACCCGTAAGTGCTGCTCTTTCTTGTAATCAGTTATGGCAAAAAACATTACATTACACTACAGTTACAGCACTATAAATATTATATATGAAATCTGTTGAAAATCTTTGAATGAAATAAATAATTTTGCATTGAATTACTTTAATATTTTGTATGTACTTCTTGTTAAACATTGCAAGCATCGACTGATGGATCTATTCCGCCAATAGTTTGTATCCATAGTATGCAGCACCCCCCATAGCGGTGGCAATTAATGCTTTTTTCCACCATGCCTTTCGATATACGCCAGCTTCTAAGTATTCTAAACACGTAAACATGTCGCCACACATTTTTTCGACATCATCACGAACATTATCGTCAGGCCTGGTACAAAAATCGACGAAACAAAATGGAAATTTTCCGCACGTGTGTGTTTTTGTAAATAACTCCATTCATGGAAAAATACATACGATTTTCGGTAGATTTTCTTAAGTTTTTCAACACTTGATGAGATGGTTGCTTTGGCACTGCAAAAAATCGATTAAATATTCATTTGCGACTCTATTTGGAATTTTCGAGTAAACAATTCTGAATTTCGACAAATTTGTGAAGAAAATGATCATATCGATCGAAAATTATTCGACAGGTTGAAAAAATGATCAACATTTTTGATGGAAAAGTTCCAAAATCCAAATTACGGGCAGCATTTCACAAGTAATTCAAACGGGTTTGATAATAAAAAGTTACCTTTTGTATTTTCCCTCTCTGTAACCGTCTTTTGGATCATCGTTGTAAAGTCGTTCAAATTCCATCATTTTCTCGTTGACATCAATGTACGCCGAAGTGATGTTTCTACAAAAATAAAATTGATCAATTTTTGGTAAGCAAAGAAAAAGTTCCGAAACTCACTCAGTTCGGCCAATCAAAGGAATCCAGCTTATGGTTTTCCGTACCAATTTACTCACGGAACTGGGAACATAATTCGATAAAAACGTTTTACCGGTGCAACTGCAATATAAAACATGAACATGTAAACTATTTGGGGGATATTTTTTCTGGGGTTTCCTACTATTTCATCCATTTGATCGGGTCAATCTCTTTTCCAAATTTTTCGAGATCACTGCTGTGTATCGGAACATTTGGAATGTAAATTCGTCTACTCATCGATTGTTCTACGCCCGCCCTCAAGCCGGGAATCTATAATGGTTAATAATTGATTGGATATTTTTATATGGAAAAATATTTCGAAAGTTTACTTGCCCAAACTAAAAACATGAAACTCAGAACGAAGAACAATTTCATGGCGGTTTTTTTGAAGGACAATATCACACGCGTTATTCGTATGTAATCAGAAGTAAATGATTGAAAAAATTGACTCCCAAATGAATATATAGACGTAACTCGACAAATAAAGAACGATTACAACAATTTACAAAATTACCTAACATGTTTTCAAGTTAATTCATTGACGTTCGAAAAATTTTGAATTACAGTAAGATGTGCCTGAAAAATAGGGGAATTCTACACAATAATGTAATTAAGATAGCACGTAATTGCGTTTGAATGTGAATCGTCACATATTTTTCGAGTGAAGAACAACAACAGGTGTATGTGTATTGAGTTAAAATTACATGAGTATGTAAATTTCAGACAATATATTGAACTAAATCAGAGTATGGCGCAGCGCTGCTGCCATCCACAGCATATAAAATATCTGGCTGAGAACGCGTCGTGCATTGCATGCGGATATATGTGGCGTCGCGCGAAGATATGAATGCTTGAGAATAATAATGAAACTTAATTTTTGTTCAAACTGAAGTGTCCCTTCGAAATATTTCCAATAAAAGTGTCCCAAGTTTATATGGCAAACTATATACAAAGTTGGGACACTTTTATTGGAAATATTCCGAAGGGACACTTCAGTTTGAACAAAAATTAAGTTTCATTATTATTCTCAACCATTCATATCAACGTTCGCGATTCGTTCACTGTGCTGTGTACCCCGCTACGTATATTCATAAGCACGCAACACACAATGTGCATGGCTATACTGATGCTATGTTCATCTAACTCGTTGAACTTATGAAGTTGTGTGTACAGTGTTTATGTCTATGTGTATTTATGTGCGATAAGTCTTCTTCCAAAAACTCAATTCAAATTCTGACTTTGCAGGATGATTTGGGACTACTAGGAGACGTGCTGATTAGTTTTTGAGCAATATCTGTTGACTGGTGTAATTTTTTTTGGTCCGAATGGACACAATCCATACATTTTACTTTTTTGATCATTTTTCAACCATTTTGGTGACACGATGGTTTCGTGCTCAGACATGATATTCAAAATCTGACTTTACGGGATGATTGGGCACTACGACGAATAGATCTGGTCAAATTTTCAAGGACATTGACTGATCGGTGTAAAACTTAGACTCTGAAGAGGCACTTATGAGAAAAATGCCTTAAAATGATATTCTTTCAATTTGAACTCTAAATGAATGTGTAGTGGGGGGAGAAACCCGAATCTGATGTTAGTTTTAAGATGCAATCAATTTTTCACAGACTTTTCATACAAAAATCCACAAAAAGTTTCATTTTTGTATGAAAGACTTGCCTTTGTGGTACCGTAATGATCTGAAACTTTGAACAGGCTATTTTTTTGATTGAAATTTCTTTAAACTTGGTGTGATTATTTATTTTGATAAGAAAATAATATTCACAAGTTTTCACGTTGATTCAAGTTACTGCAACCATACATAGACCATAATTTCAGTTTATTCCCAAAATGTCGGTTCCATGCGGAAAAGTCAGCTTGCGAACGTAAGCCTCTTTATTCTTGATTGAAAGTAATCGTGTTAACAAATTTTTACGTACAGCGTACAGGGTACGCACATACATTCGGACATCGAAAAAACGCTAGATTCGTGTTCCCTGGCCCCAAAAAAACCCAGAAAACACATTTTTGATGGGTGCTAATTTTTCGACCGATTCCACTACTTTACCTTACACACCAGGTGTGTGCGGAAAAGTAATAACTAAAAATCGTGCGGTCATTTCTTCCATTTTTTTGCTTTCAGACAACTCAATTGAATTTTGAGGAGGCAACTAATAAATATAAGAACTGATATTACTTGAAGTTTTCTTCGACTTTCGAGTCTCACTAATAAATTCTTTGGATGACAACTGTTTTTGCGTATAGCATATGTTTTTTATATTCGAAATTATCAATTTGGTGAATGTAATGACGCACGTAATAAAATACACAAAACAATCTGCATATGCAATTCCACTAAACGTTTAAATTTTGGTTATTTTGTTTATGTTGTTGAGCGGTTTTATAAGCCACATGTGGGTATGGTGGACGGTGGTATTACTTTTCCGCACACACCTAGTGTGTAAGGAGAAAGTATTGCAATGGGTCAAAATTTACGACATCTCAAAAACATGTTTTTTGGACGTTTCTGAGGTCACAGAATCCGAAACTGGCCGTTTTGAGCATGCATGTTGTGGGTCGAATAGAAACCATTAGATTTTGAGCGATTTTGGTTGATAGAGTGACGTGTCATGTCTGGTATGATGCCCATGGCCATCCATAAGAAAAATTCAATTTTTCTTCCGAAAGTGATATTTAATGTATTCTTAAACACTCAAAAATATGATTTTAGGGGTTTTTGGGTACGAGAAAACCAAATATGACGTTAGTTTTGCGATAAAAATTATATTTCGATATATTTCGACACATTTGCATACGAAATTTTGAAAAAAAAAAAAATGGATTTTTGTATGGAAGCCATGCCTGTATGATATCGTAATGAGCTGAAACTTTGCACAGGTTATTTTTTTCACACAAAAATAACATTCTGAGAGTTTGATGTAATTTTGCTCCAAAACGAAAATTTTGTGTGGAAGTACCCCTAAATCAGTAGTGTGTGGAGGGGGGTTTACCCCCCCCCTGTGATTTGGATGAGAATTTATTTTTCGTGAAATTTATTCGAAATTGCTAGGGTTTTTGATTCAAAAAGTGAAGACCTTTTCTTTTTTTTTAGCTCATCAATGTAGAAAATTGAGGAAAATTCTTTCAATTTGCTAGGGTTTTTGGCTCCGAGAGATTTTTTTCCGATTTGCTAGGGTTTTTCGCGTAGAAAATTCTTTCGATTTGCTAGAGATTTTCGCCTCAAAAAGTGACTTCCAAAAAAAAACGAAAATTTGTCTAATTTGCTAGAGAATTTTTTGTTTTTGGAAAATCACCCCCCCTGAAAAATTTTCCTCGCACACTACTGCCCTAAATTGTATTAACATTTCTTCAAACTTTCAGAATGGTTTTTTTGTGTGAAAAAAATAGCCTGTGCAAAGTTTCACGTCATTACGATATCATACAGGCATTGAAAAATGTACCAGAAATTATTTGTATCGCAAAACTCATGTCAGATTCAGTTTTCTCATGAATTCGTATTTACGGTAAAAGATACGTAATAAATGATTGTTGTGGATCATAGTGCGGAAAAGTTCATCTTACGGATATAAGACATTTTATTTGTATGGGAGTCAACGTCAATCGTACATCTAGAAATGTTGGGGACTGTACAAAAAAATGCTATCATGATATTTGTTTCCAGATAGAAATTTGAAACAAAAACATTCGTCCAAGAATGCTTAAAATATGTAAACAATTTTTAATTAAACTAATGAAAACAAGTAACGTGTGTATAAAAGATTAAATTACATCGCAATTTACTCATAATTCATTTAATTGGCACATGTTTTATACAGTAAAAAATCCATTGAAATGAAGTCTTTGTACACGTTTTATGCGTTCCTATTTCTAAGTGAATACTCTGTAAGTTCATTTTTTTTTTCGCAATATTGAGTTTTCTTTGAATTTATTTTATATTGTTTATCGGCTTATATTTTTTTATTTTAATAAACATATCTATTGATTTTTGCAGATTTTCCAAGATGGTGAGCATGACAAAGATATTTCTACCCTTTTACTTGCTTCCCACATATTTTTCAACGATTTTTATTTTTAATTCCAGTAAACTTTTCCACATATGGCTTAACGACTGGTAGTGCCGTTACCTATACCGAAATGAGTGAGCATCCAATTCGATCAATAGCTTCATTAAGGGTCCGTACATCCGAGGGTTTTTTTATTGTGGTGGTTGCATCGTCGGACTTACGAAGGTGATCAGTGCGGCACATTGTTTGATTAATGCCATCGCTGTTGAAGTGCGACTTGGTACAACAGATCCAACCGATAATGATAATCTTTACGTTTTCACCAAACAAAATCTTCGAATTCATAAAAAATATAAAGTCGGTGGATTGAAGTAAGCAATTTTTGAATTATTAACGGTACCATTTTATTTGCAATTTAATTTTTCAAACTACACAGATATGATGTTGGAGCAATTCTATTCGATTATAATATACGTATGGGTCAATATATCAATGTAACTGATATGGCTGGATCGCGATTTTCAGCAGGAACTGGACATCCAATTACCTTACTTGGCTACGGTGGATCAGAATCATTAAAAAAAATTAACACAAACATCATGGATTGAACAACATGTAAGAATTCATACAAAGCCGGAGGAAATAAAATAAAAAGTGATGTGTTTTCTGGAGGTTGATTACTTAAATCATTAGTATCGTCAAGAGACTTATATTTTTCTTCTCTTATAAGGTCCAATATTTTCAAGAAACACCCATGAATGGATTGGCATCATCAAAGGTTTAGTTCCCGGCCGACCTGATATTGCCACGAAAGTCTCTAGATATCAAGACTTTATCAATAATCCAGCAGTAAGTTGAATAAACAACCATTCAATTTTTAATTAAATTGGTTTTAATCGTTTTGCGTCGTTATAGGGATCACATGGACGTTCTGTGTAAACTGTTCAAAGTCACTTTGAGTACTCGTCGTGAATGAAATTCCATTTGTTTAAAATAACAGAGATATTGTGTTGTTAATTTGAAATTAAAAAAAAAACAATGACATTTTGTCAAATAAAATAATATATTTGGATTTCATGACAATGACTTTTTATCGTAAAATTCGTGAAAATATTAAAAAATTAAATTTAATTTGATGTAGACGCAAAACGAATTTGTCTATCATCAGCAGTGAAATCGTTATCGATCTTTGATAATCACTTAGAGTGAACATCACTCAATGAAGAAGAAGTTTTCCGTGTTCCGACCTCTTTTTGTTAGAAAATCTTTCTTTATTTTTAATGAAATCGAGTTATTGTTAAGCCTTTAAGTCAATGTGTACATGTTCTGTCCTTTTGTTTTTACCTCATCACTTAAAATTTCGTTTGACATGATCAAATGAAGAAAAAAATGTGGTTATCATCAATATATAGAAAGTCAAATTTAAGTTTTCAACATAAGAAAATGATTAATTTTGTGTTCTCTTTCGCGTACTGAAGAAAATCATTGCATTCGAATAAAATCCAATACAAAGCACCCATAGGCGTGAGTACCAACGACTTCGACCTTCCATTCATCGCCATTGTTTGTGTCCATATACTCATGAAACAGCCGTTGATCCATTTCATTTGGATACGCCAGCAAACGGAGTCTTTTCAGCGATTTGCATCCAGCAAGAAGTTGCACGATACCTTCGACTGAAATTATATCATTTTCAAGTGTGATTTCAGCCAAATTCGGGAGGCTTGTGATGAGTTGCGTGATATGTTCACTGGACAGATAGTAATAGCTCCAGTACGATAGCATGATCGTCAACTTGACCAAATTCGGATGTTTGCAAATGAATCCCAACATCAAGCGAATGTAATCCTCGGTAATATCGGTATACGGCACTTCTTCCAATTTAATCAGCTCCAATTCATCAAGATTTTTGAATGTGATGCATGGCACAATGCATGTTGTCAACTTTTTGATGTTCATGATCACATTGCACAATTTGATTTCATCTCCATCGAATGAATACATCAATTCGATATGCTGCAATTGCGTTGAATGTTTGTCGATGAGTTTACCGAAAGTCTTTGAACTGATCATGAAATCGTCATCAATTGTCAGTCTCGAAATGAAATGGCCAAAATATTCAAAGAACTTTGTCACAAATACGAATGGACAGTCTGCAATATAAATTCTCTCGCAGTTGTATCGTGTCTTGGAAACTGACTCCATGAAGTGTCCAACTGATTCACCGATTGAAATGTAGTGACAATCAATTTTAACGGATTTTCCACGAAACTTTCGCTTTGCAGCCAATTGTGCTTCGCCGACGAAATTTTGATGACACTCAGCAATGTTGAACAAATCGGACAGAGGTAAATGTTCAAAAATGCTCTCCAAACAATAGTCATTCAGATCAATCAATTTTAATGTTTCGTCTTCGGCTTCTGATTTATCTTGTGGTGGACTCTCCATTAATTTTGGAATCTTTTGCGGTATTTCGTCAATGTAATCGCTTGTGTGCCGCTTCAAATTGCGGGTGAGTTCCATCGTCCTACTCATTGTGGAAATGGCTTGCTAAACGAATCTGGTTTTGAATAAAAGAAATAGTTTTGAATGAAAACAAACGAATTCTTGTAGAAAAATGTGAAATGATTTGGTTTTTTCTACACAAGAATGTCCATTATATACCAATTACGGTTCCAAGTAGGTTTTTTTTTGTTGCAAAATTTAAGTAATCATCTGTTTTTTGCTAAACTAAGACAAAAGAATTCTTCAACAGGATTGAAGCAACACTCACCTTTGCAATGTTGATGTCGACTCAAAGATTGTGGAATTCTTCAAGATCTTATATCGTCACTGTTTGTGTAACCAAAAATTCCGTTAAATCGAATCGAATGAAATTTCGTTAACAACAAATTCTTCTGTCGTCGGCTTTCAAAACGTGACCTGTCACACAGAGAAAACAAAATTCAAACTGATTTTCAGTTGCCGAACGATATTCCTGAATTTAACATTGAAATAAATATAAACAATATGGTAAAGAGCAAACAACTTACAAGTTTCAATTTATTCGCGTTTTCAGTAACTTTCAATTTATTCACTCCCAATTTTGATGCGAATGCTATCTATGTAAAGAACAGCGAAGAAATGGTTGGCTCTTGTTGCAACAAAATTGAATTGTACATCTGAAAAAAAAGAATCGTTTGACATTTGATGTTTACCAAAGTGAAGTTAGCACGTCTTTCGACTGGCACCTTTCATTGGAATATTTTGTCGTTGGAAGTGAACTCAACACATTTTTCACTTTTTAAAAATCGAAAATGTTCAATTTCGCATGAAATCTTCAAAAAATAAGAAATTATCGAAAATAAAAAAGTTTTTTGATTTTAACCTTCATTCTCTTCCTCACATTGCTATGATAAACAGTCTCTGGTTCCGTGGGAACTTAGTTTTTTCGTTGGTAACAGTATAAAACTAAAGGTTCGATCGCCAATGGAATGTACACCATTAGGACGTTTCACTATACCACCATATGCTTCAGCTAGTTAATCAAGGCCACGTTATCTCTATTTTGAGATAAAAACTAAAGCCATCTCAATATCTCTTCCAGTGCTTTGCAACCGTTAATCAAACAAAATACTTACACGCGATTTGACGAATGGTGTCCAAACCTAATCAATTTATAGTCGAATAGTGTGGAGTTTCGATGGTCCGATTTTCGATGAAATGCTCTGCTTTTCTCAATAAGATATTCGGCGGTTTATCAACGAGTATATTTGCGCTGCAACACAAAGAGCAAATTAATTCTTTGAAAGAAAAAAGCAATTGAAATAGAATTTATGACGTCTGACTACATGCCAATGTCAAGTTGGTGCAACTGGCAATATTTCGCGCTATTTTCTATTCACTTTTGAAATTCTTCTCAATAAATTTCTCTGTCTTTTACTAAATTGAGTTGATCTCGTCAATTTTTGAAAGTAAGGTGCCGCTGGTCATTTTTTTTTTGAAAAATTTCTTATTTTGGAATAGTGAATTCCGCACAAAAATTTATATTTCTTAAAGCGATATCGCTCCTCACTTATCAGTTTCATATTTATTTCAATTTGAATTTCCTTTGAACTTTATATTCAAGGTTCGGCCACGCTCGTGCGATAAATCTAAATCGAATAAGCGAATGAGTTGCAGTTAAAAAGAACCTTGACCCTTTCAAATACCGATTGCATATTACAACGCGCAAAACGTTTATAGTTTTATCGTTCACAGCTAAACAAACGGATGTTCAATATCACGTCTAATTTGCGTTGGAATAAATGCATTCAATTCTTGGTTTTAGTTTTGTTGTTCGCTTTGAGTCGAATAGTTGACTTTTTCTTCAATTTTAAAAATTAATATTTTACAATTATTTTCAACAAAAGAGATTTCTTTTGAAAATGGGAATTCAAAAAGAGTCTTTTCGGGGTTATTCTAGTGCTCGACAGCTGTCAAAAAGAACCCTGGCTACAATTATTATTTTGCAATTGATATTAGTATGTCAAGGGAAAGCGATCGTGGATGATGACGAGGTTGTACAGTTCAATTCCTCAAGTGATTTCGATTACTCTTTGGACTTTGAAAATGAGCCAAAACCAGATGAAGACACAAATATTGAAATAATTAACAAAGACGACTCTAAATCAGTCACCATTCTTTCGGTGCGATCGCGACGATTTTCAGTCATCGGAACAAAATGGAATAAAACACATCTCACTTGGAGGTAAACATGCAGTTTTGATGCGAGAATTTTTGGACTTTGAACTGATGAAAAATTAATTCATACAGAAAGAAGATAAATATTAAGAAGGAGAAATCATGTTCCTATGAAATTATCCGTTGTTTCTTCCATTTTTAGATTGGTAAATAAAACTTTGACCAATTTGGATTCGAGCAAAGTGAGACATAGATTCGGAGAGGCTTTTGATAAATGGGCACAAGTTTCACGGTTGACATTCGAAGAATCGAACAGCACTGCCGCCGATATTCAAATATCGTTTAAAAGGTCACATTCTGTTGATGAGGGGTTTTTTCCAGTTTTTTTAAGAACATTTTTAAAGCTTGTCACATTTTCCATTTGAAATTAGTTGTTGTTTTCAAATTTTCAGGCTGTCTGGCGGATCTTATGTAAAAATCGATGGGCCCAAGCCGAATGAGACTTCCTGTCATCCATCTTTCAGTGAAAATACCAACTGGGTTCTATCGGGAGAAGATGAACATTCAGGTGAACATATTTTTAGTGCCAAAAGGCACCACACGGCGTTCTCATAGTTCAATTTTCATAGTTTACTTTCCCGCACACACCACTGTATGCAGTAAATTATCTTTTTTCGTATTTTTTGGGGTTGAACTATGAAAATTTCGATGGTGCCCCGTGAAAAATTAATGATCTGATTTTTTCTCGTAGGTGTTTTATTTTTCCCATTGGCGCTTTATGTTGTAAGTGCATTTTTCATTTCACCGTTGAATAGGAGTTCTCTAAATAATCATTTTTCATGCTCTCTTTATCTCTCCCCATTTTATGTATTTTATTTGTATTCAAGTTCGGTCATGCATTGGGTCTTTCGGATTCTTCAGTGAAAAATTCGGTGATGTATTCCCGATACATTAAACCTCTGCCGCAAGAGCTACACGAAGATGATATAATGGCGATTCAGTTTTTATATGGCGAACCAGAACACATTTCGCCACCAAACATTTCAATAATGACAACTTCAACGGCTTTGTCTACACCAATCAAAATAACGCCATCGATAGATCTAGTTATATCTTCTACGACGACATTGGCCACAACGAGAGCATTACCACCGTCAACGGAAACAACGACAACAAGCACCTCTTCAAAACCGCCGACAACAAATCCCAAACCACATGACACAACCACACGGTCGACAAAACCATCATTTTCCAGAATAATTGAACCAATTTCCTTCACAGGAAGAACAACAACCACATTTTTTAGAAGAAAAGCAAACAGTGACACTAAGATTGTTATTGGTCCAGATGGCATCGAATTCAATGGAAACAAAGTAAGCGGTGGCTTTGATTCCATTATCATAAAACGAAGACCCATTGAATCGAAAACGACTTTGAACTCAGCACAACCAATAATTTTTTGCATTTTATCCACTTGCCATTTTTAAAACATATTTTATAAGTTTTTTTCAAAGAAATTTACTGAATTCGAAATAGTTAAATTACGAAACAGAATTTTTGGCTTTGAATATATGAAAAATTGAAGACTTTGAATAAAACAAATAATGTTGTCAGAAAAAAAATTGCGGTTTTTACTTTTCCGCACACATAGTGTAAGGTGAAAAGTATTGTAATCGGTCAAAATTTTGAAAACTTCAGAAACATGTTTTCTGGACGTTTCTGAGGTCAGAGAACCCGAATTTGGCGTTTTTAAACATGGTTTTTGTTAATCTGTACGTTGTACGTCGTACGCAAAATTTGTTAGCAAGATTGCGCTCATCGTAGAAACTTAATTCAAAATCTGACTGTACAGGATGATTGGGGGTCGC
>NW_022200428.1:171262-224344 GCF_009176525.2 Contarinia nasturtii | reverse complement strand
GTGGTCGCAAATGCAAAATGTGCGTGGTCGCAAAGAGTGATCATAAAATTTATTTATTTTCAAAAATAAAATGTTTACAATTAGAAAATTCCTTGCGATTTCATCATTTTTGTATTTAAAATTTATTTCGTTTAAAAAAAAGTAGAAGAAAAAACAAATCGTCTATCACAGTGTGGTCGCAAATACGTTGTGTGGTCGCACATGCAAAGTTTGTTCTTTCACCACCATATTACAGGTACATGGCGCCACCATGTCACTTTTTTCATGTCGGGGGGATGAGCAAAGGCAAAGAAAATCACGTGGAACAAAAAGTGTTATATTGGAATGTAGAATATTGGACTTTTACTTTTCCGCACACCTAGTGTAGGAAAGGTATTGTATTAGAAAACACGATTGGAGATGATTTTGGGGCATATTAATGTGCGTCGCTGTGTGTGATGTGTCCTGTGTCCAAACTTTTCGTTGACACATATTCATCAGAGAAATTCCATGTTCTTCATTCCATCGAAGAGCGTTGCAAAGAGAGTTTGCAAGTATTTTTCGGCAAAGTATTTGTCAAAATTGTGGCTGAAGGTATTAATGGCACCACCTAAGGAGAATACGAAGGAATTGTTGAGATATGATTTGCATTGCTAAAGGAAAGCGAACTCTGTGATAAAGAAGTTTACGTTTATCATATAGGCTTTCCGAAAATATGAAGAGAGTTTGCGACCGGGGCAGAAATCTAAAAATGTTGAATTGCGAAAATTCGGAAATCATCAAAATTCAAGTCGATGGTTGAACGTAGTGCCAAGGACTTCCGTTTTGAAGCCACCGCGTATGACGAAAAGCGAAAATTGGTCTCGAACATTTTCGATATGTGTCGATATGAAGAAGCATGGTATGCGGATAACAGCGTTTGGTGCTCGGTAATTTTACTTTATACACATTTCTGGGTTTCATATTTAACATAAATGGATTTGATTTCTTTTCATGTAGTTTTTCAAAAAAGATGACATTTTGATGCTTGAATACGCCGTGGATCTCTTCAACTTCGATGATTACGGTTATGGTTTTGAACAAAATCCAAGAGATTCAATGCCCAACCGTTCGCGATATGGTCAATACATTGAAAGGAGGATCTGCTCCAGTCATCACATACTTCACCCATACTCCAGAAGTATCGCTACACCTTGTTGACATGCATTCCCAGAAAAACAAAAGCTTACCGCTGATAACTATGGCGATATGTCGAACCGCGTATGGCAAAATAGCAAATTAGTTCCGTTCGGTGCCAATTTTGCTGCCGTCTTGTACGGGAATAATCAAGTGAAATTCTTTATGAACGAAGAATTGGTACAGCTCAGCTGGTGCAAAAATGGTGTATGCAATTTGAGTGATCTTAAGAAGAATTTCAATGCTTCTAAAATTAAATTTATTTTTGTTTGATATGTCGAATTTTATGTTCTGTAGGAGTTTTGTATTAATTTCACACATTCAAGATCACGATGTTACCAATTTTCGTAGATTTTATGTGAACATTTTATTGAACAATAAATTGAAATGAATTACAACACTTACAAGAGAATTTCGAATTTTATCTGTGATATCTAGATTTATTGGATTGGAAGCATACGTCCTCAGCAGGGAACTGAAAATGTTGTATGGGAGGTACCCCTGATTTTGATTGAAATCTCTTCAAACTTTCAGAATGTTATTTTTTTGTGTAAAAAATAGACTGTGCAAAGTTTCACGCCATTAAGGTAGCATACAGGCATGGCTCCCATACAAAAATTAAATTTTTTTGTGATTTTTTCAAGGAAACTGTATCAAAAATTGATTGTATCTCAAAACTAACCTCGTATTCGGTTTTCTCGTGCCAAGAAACCCCCCAATACATTCCAGAGTGTTTAAGTCTACATTAAGTATGACTTTTGGACGAAAATTGGACTCTTTTATCACTACAGGCATGACATTTTTTTCCATCAACCAAAGTCGCTCAAAGGCTAATGATTTCTATTCCTCGGGACCCCCAATCATCCTGTTAAGTCAGATTTTGAATTAAGTTTCTACGATGAGCGCAATCTTGCTAACAAATTTTGCGTACGACGTACAACGTACAGATTAACAAAAACCATGCTCAAAAACGGCCTGATTCGGGTTCTCTGACCTCAGAAACGTCCAGAAAACATGTTTCTGAAGTTTTCAAAACTTTTACAAAATACACTTCACTTTTTTGCTTACCCCTCTCAATCTTTTTCAATTACCCCATCCTTTAAATTTTTTCCATGAGGACGTATGATTGGAAGTATTTGGTTCATTTTATTTCTCTTAAAACTCAAAATTCAAGCTTATTCGTTAACGAATCTTTATTCCAAACAAAAATATTTCATATACATTTTCGAATTTAATTCAACTTAATCTAAATTTTCGATGGAATTTATGAATAGGAATGAATTAGAATGAAATAAAGGGTACTTTAAGGGAAAGTTAATGTGTTTGTTATTGGTGTTTGATCAATAATCGATGGGTGTTTGGTTGGCTCAAATCAAATACAATTTATAGATGAGTGTAGTTTAATAATTCTGTTTGTGGATGCGGCTCTTCATGTGATTCGTTAAGCTTGACTTTACAGCGAATCCAATTCGGCATGACTTACACTTGAACGGTTTGTCGCCCGAATGCGATCGCAAATGATTTTCCAAAGAAGCCATAAGAAAACCATAGATTTATTGCCCAAAACGATAAAAAATAAAATTCACATATAGTTGGCGGTGCATTCTATGCAAACTTGTTTTCCGTTGCAACGGACTAAGTGGAAAGTATACGCTTATTACATAGAATGTGGCGCCAACTATATGTGAATTTTATTTTTTATCATTTTAGGCAGTAATCTTATCGCTTCTTTGATTTACTTCCAAAGAACTTCTTGCAAATGTGGCAATGATAACACCGCCGACGACAGCTTCGCTCGTGTGCTTTGCATTTTGTTTGCTTCGTAAAACCATAACGACAAATCGAACATTTGAATGGCAGCTTCATGGTATGCAATTTCATGTGGAAATCAAGAGTGTGTTTCTGTTTGAATTGCTTCAAACAATGTTGGCATTTGAATGGTCTATTACCAGTATGTACGCGCATATGTTGTTCCAAATTCGTCTTCTTCGGTCCAATTAATTTACCACAACATTTGACAGCGTAGATGTCGCTAATGAAACATGAATGAGACAATTTCAGATCAAATTTTGAATCGATAAAAAATTTAAATAAAACAAATATTTCATCTGTAAAATGAAGGAAAATCAAATAGTTGTACATTAGAACGCCAAAAAGTTTATTGATCAAAAGATGTTTATTTCAATGACAATTCCATTTCAATCGGTATTTAATTCAGCTTAACCTAAAAATTCAAATCAGATGATGATATTGATATGTGAAGTTACTTCACTGAAGTATGAACATTAAATTGAACAATTTATGAAATTCAAATAAATTGTTTTGATTTCGTCGATGATGGATGTTGTGATTTAGATTCGTTCAATCCGTTTGTGGATGCGGCTCTTCGTGTGCTTCGTTAAGTTTGACTTTACAGCGAATCCAATTCTGCATAACGTACACTGGAACGGTTTGTCGCCCGAATGCGATCGCAAATGATTTTCCAAATTTGATTTACTTCCAAAGAACTTCTTGCAAATGTGGCAATGATAACACCGCCAACGACAGGTTCGTTCGTGTGCTTTACATTTTGTTTGCTTCGTAAAACCATAACGACAAATCGAACATTTGAATGGCAGCTTCATGGTATGCAATTTCATGTGGACATCAAGAGTGTGTTTCTGTTTGAATTGCTTCAAACAATGTTGACATTGAAATGGTCTGTCACCAGTATGTACGCGCATATGTTGTTCCAAATTCGTCTTCTTCGGTCCAATTAATTTACCACAAATGTAACATTCATAGACATTTGCATTGCATTTTTCTTCATGCACTTTTTGTTCGTCCTTTTGTAAAAATACTCGACGACATCTCGAACAGCGGAACAAAGATGAATCAGCATGCAATATCATATGCTCATTTAGGTTTTGCTTTCTTGCAAATTGCTTCAAACATTCTTTGCATTCAAATGGTTTATTTCCGCTGTGAACACGCATATGAACAATCAAATTTACCTTCAGCGATCCAAACGATTGCTTGCAAATATGGCATTCATAACGAAATACCTTGCAATTGGCCTGATGCTCGACCTTTTCATCTTTGTCGTCGAATCCATCCAAACAACCATCGCAATGAAACAAAAACTCTTTAACATGAGCTTTCTTGTGGCTTTGGAGAGTTCGCTTTGTTGTGAAACGTTTTGCGCAGTACTTGCATCCGAATGGCTTTTTGCCAGTATGTTTGACCATATGTCTGTTTATTTGTGATTTATAAACTGCATTATATTCGCAGACGTCACATTTATATTTCTTCGATGCGATCTTTTTTTGATCGGCACTCCCACCTCGTTTCTTTGCGTTATTCCCTTCATTGCCAATGTCCATCGGTATTGGATTGTCTTCAGCTTGTGGTTGTTGCATCGGATTTTGATGACCATCATCTCGATTGTCTGCCAAATCGTCGCTCTTCTTCGAATTTCCTTCCTTCTTTTCATCGGTCTCTGTCTTCACTTCGGTCTTAACCTCGTCAAAATTCATATGTTCGAAATCATATTCGACGGGATATTCATTGGAATCAAACACACCTCCAACATCGCGGTTATCCATTGCAGGAACGTCAATCAAAACGCCAACAGACTGTGGTTCTTCTTTGATGTCCGTCTCTTGTTTGATTTCGGACGAATCAATGAAAAAATGGCTGCTTTTGGTGTTTGACCTTTCCATAATTTCCGAATCAGATACCAGACTATTATTAACACTATTACTTGATGCAGTGTTAGTGGCCTGTCTTGAAACAAATAATCGAAAAATAATAATAATTGATAAAATATCTCTTTTTTTTCTCAGATATTTATTTTTATTGTAATATCATTCTCTCGCGCCACGCATTACAACAATTACAATACAGTTTGCAGTCTTACAAAAATTACTTACCTTTTTTTGTTTCTTATTTTATCGCACGGAAACTTATGATTCCATTCCATTCACTTGTTTTCGTTGCTTAAATAGTTATTTTTGTGAAAAATATTGAAAATTCAATGAAATACTCGATAAATAAATCAAAAATCTAATTGAGTCGTTTGTTCTCTTATTTGCTGAAAAAACGTGTTTTCATCTTCAATGTCGCTGACAGAAAGAATGACCATTTGCAGTCGTGCTGTAGATGAGGCGATGAAACGGAATATTTGCGATAGTATGAGTGCAACATTAAAGGGCGACTGCGTGGTGAAATTTCAAACTACGATTGAAGTAGATCGTATTTTCTCATAGAAAAACGTAACAATATGCCTCTTCTTTGTTATCTGTAGTAATAATGCAAAAATAAATCCATAATTGGCAACAAAACCCAATTTATACACAAATTTTTGTTCAAGACAATGAACTCTCGTTCAAAACGTGGGGATTTTTATATGATGTTTTGTGTTCACTTTCCAAAAGAAAACTTTTAATATGAAAGAACCGCATAAACTTTGGGGTCGAACTGGCACTGATGACTTTAAATACCTTTCCAATTTGCATCTAAAATAAGTTCTCATGACCTCCTGAATGAAAGAAAGACTGTAAATCTGGCCGTAGCTTCGTTGCAGCTTGGAATCAATGGACAAGCGACATGATTTTTGTCAAATTGAAGGCCATTTGAATAATGTGACTTAATTTTGACATGATATTGTTTCGTGGGTTACGCATCTGTTTTGATCTAAATATTCAGCCATCAAATTGAAACATTCTTTCCGCGTTGTCAACAGTTTTCGTGAAAAATAATTAAACATGTTTAATAACTTTTTTAACCTTTGCACGATCTTAGTTAATTTAAGCTTAAAACATTTTTACAACAGAATCAAATACTTGAAATACCTAAGAATCGATGCACAGCACTATATTTGAAATAAAAATAAACATGGGAGTTGATCATTCGAAGAAGTAGCAATAAATACGTGTAAAGGGATCTCAAATTCTCAAGTCAACAAAAACTATTTTTAAACTGTCAAGTATATTTGAATTCAAAGCTGGGAATGATTCGTAATAAGTTTTGCCAAATTTTTGCTTTTTTCTAAATTCATATTCAAACACAGACCAAATGTTATTTTTCTTTTATTTAATCTCAAAAAATTGTTGAAAGATCTTTCGATCATCGAACTTCAAATATTGGAATAATTGAACAATTTTTAGAAATAAATATCTCAAGTTGTTTTCGAACAAATAAAGAATTTTTCGGTTTTAATAAAGATATGCGATGACTTTGTGAAAAACAACTTAAAATGAATGGAAATTTTTTTTGGCTTCGTGAAGTTCAAGTATTTGTATTGAAAAGACGCTCGGCGCATGAAAATTATTAAAACCACGAAATACAAACACGAAACATGTACTTAGGGCATAGCCTATTATGATACAACTAGGTTTTTTAAATTTTTTGTATGAAAAGTTTCGAAGCTGAAAATTACGATGGCATATTTCCACATCATCATATGGACGGTCCATGATCATATCCATCATGTCCTTATCAATAACTCCTTCATATCTCGATTCAAGTCAAAACAAAGAAAGTTGCCATGAGAATAATTTTTATACATTTGGGTCATTTATTAATTCAATCAAAGAGGACAGATAAAAATTTGAAGAATTTTAGAAGCATTGGCTGAAATTCTTCTTAAGATCACTCAAATTGCATACACCTTTTTTGCACCAGCTGAGCTGTACCAATTCTTCGTTCATGAAGAATTTCACTTGATTGTTTCCGTACAAAACGGCAGCAAAATTGGCAGCGAATGGAACCAATTTGCTACTTTGCCATACTCGTTTCGACATAGCGCCATAGTTGTCAGCGGTAAGCTTTTGTTTTTCTGGGTATGCATGCATGGCAACAAGATGAAGTGACACTTCTGGAATATGAGTGAAGTATGCCGTAACTGGTGCAGCTCCTCCTTCAAAACTCTTTACCATGTCACGAATGGTTGGGCATTGGATTTTATTATTTTGATCAATACCATAGCCCCATTCGTAGAAGTTGTACAAATCAACGCCGTATTGAAGCATTTTGATGTCATCAGCCTTGAAGAACTGCATGAAAACAAAAGAAATTTCAGATTTGCAAATGTATTTCAATATAAAGATAGCCGAATTAGATTAATTACCGAGCACCAAGCACTATGGTTTGAATACCATGCTTCTTCATATCGACACATATCGAAAATGTTTGAGACCAATTTTTGTTTTGTGTTATAATCGGTGACTTTTAAACGGAACTCCTTGACGATTCGTTCAACCATCGTTTTGTATGCGGGTAATTGTTGGAACTTTGGTAGCTCCACATTTGCTGGACGCTGACCTGGTTGCACGCTGTCTACATATACTCGGTAGGCCTAATGGGCAAATTTAAAATTGTCTTCAGTAAAAATACAGCAAGTTTAAGATTGACATGTCATAATACCTCAACGATTCCTTCGTACTCAGTTCCTTCAACTGTTCCATTAATACCTTCAGCTGCATTTTTGCCGAATATTTTGCCGAAAAATACTTCCATACTCTCTTTGCAACGCTCTTCGGTCGAATGGAGAAGATGGAATTGATCTGGCGAATACTTGTTGGTAAAAAGGCTGGGGAATCGGCCCTGATAATTTTTAGCCACTGATTCAAGCTCCGTTTTACCCTAAAGAAACATTAACGACATGGAGAGAAAATCATTTTTTTTTTTTTTTAATTTCATCGCAAATTACTTACACTTGATGTTATCATATCAACTTTTCCATGGGATTGGCTTCGATCAACGCTTACATCCAATTTCCATGTCTTTAGCTTATCCCAAGCATTTTTCGAGAATGGAACGCTCTTTTCATTTTTGAAACTTTCGACAACTTGCTTGGCCACCTGACATTTTCACGATTTTAAAAGGGGAAACTCTCTTAATCACATCAAATCCATAGCTTTCTTTTTTAAAAAGAAAATATCGTTACTTACAGACTCAAGACCAGTCAAAATTGGAATTTCGAATCTTTTCAGCGATCGAGTTCCATGACGAATGTACATCCATACTTTTTTCGCTTCAGCACCTAATTTAATAGAAAATTTTCATAATATTTCTTGGTTTTATAAACATTTTTCATTTTTTTAAAATTACAATGAAATTATGTATTCCGCTTAGTTGCTACTAATATTTTTTTTTTTTAACCTGAAACCTTGAAGTCATTATTATTAATTTTCCGTTTGGTGGCAAAATATTTTTGCGATGCTTGCTCATTCACAACATCGTACAGATGCTTGTCTTCTTTGACGAACTTGCTCGGTTCACATTGAACCTGGAACCTGAATGACATAATGAAGTAACGAAAGAAAATATTAATAAAAGTTAGGAAGTTAGTTTAGATTAAATTTAGTTGCTGTTTTTTATGGAAAAATATTTTTCCCACACTAATTGTGCGGAAATGTAAAAAATAGATTGAGAAAAATTAAATTGGAGAAAAATGACAAAGAAATTCTACTTACACTTCGCCAACGATTAATATGAAACAAAAAGCGCTTACAAAACGGATCATTTTGAGTGTATAATAACTGTGAATTTGAATGCATCTCGACCGCTTATTTATACCTAAAAAAATCGATTATTTCTCTGATGAACATTATTTGCATTCCACATTCCAACATTACACAATTCGCTCCACGTGTAATGGATCGCAGTATTTCTCTATTACTTTATTTTTGTTCTTTATTATTGCCATACATTTCTTCTACAGTTTTCAACGGTTTTCAAAGCTATACCAAAATATGAGTGGAAAAAATGAATTTTATTCTTCACGCGCTGCCTTTAAAAAGCTTAATTTAACCTTTCTGACCTTCTTCTGAAAGTTGGTTATTTCATTAAAAAATTAATTAAACGCATACCAGAAGCTGAAAGAACAAAGAAACGAAAAACAATTCTTGCAAAACAAATGACTCAGTGCATTCCATAAGGAGGGAATTATCTGCAATATAAACTGGTGGTGTATAGCAACAGGAAAATTTAGATGTGAATAATTCCCACTAATTCGAATTTACACATTTTTAGTAGGTTACACATTGAAATTGACCACTTTTGAATGCTGTGGATTTTGATTTGTGAAAATGTATTGTCCATTCAATTGTGCTTCTATTTGTTGACTACTTCAATAGATCTTTTACATCGATGTATCAAGTCACACAATACATCGATTGGTTTGGAATATTTCACGTAAATTTCGCATTTCTTTGAAACAGAAAGTTGATTTAAAATATATTTCATGCCCACATTGTGATCTATAATGAAAAAGGGATAAAATTGAATGTATTTCAAAAAGTTAAATCGTTTTCTCCCATTCAAAAATGAATTGACTTTTTACGGTCATGCTTTGTTTTTCTCAATTTATCACTGAAAAATGTGTTGACGTGTGTATTGAAGATTTTGGTTTTTTTCCAAAGTATGTTGTTGACTAATTGTGTATTTTGAGTGATAATGTAATTAAGAACTGTCTGTGGTAAGTTAAAACGCCCATTGAATTCCGTCATTGACTTGATCCTATTTGTAATACAAACCTCACAACAACTCAATATTTTATAAAAATTCAAGTAACTTGTCAAACATACAGGGACACAGGAGGGTGTATCCCCCCTTAAATCGTCCGATATACCCTCGGTAGGCGATTTCGAGAGATAAAAAATTCGATTTGCTGGGGCTTTTTAAGCCAAATTCTTCCTCCCTCGTATCATTATTTTCCCACGTGGAATGAAAATCGCCTTTTTGCTCAGATTTTCAGAGCGAAAAATTCTTTGGAGTTGCTGGTGTTTTGACTGGCAGATAGACCCCTTAATTTTTTACCGTGCCTTTTTGTGTAAGTTCATTACATTCCGTGTTTCCTAAAAAAACCAACCGATAGTTCATCAAGCGGAATTTCGTTTTATCTTCAAATATTCATAAAATTTCCAGTGTAACCTGAAACCGTATGCTTTTATAGTTTATCACTTTGTGACAAATTCAAAGTTGAAAGCAAAATTGGGGAACGTGACAATGAATAAAATATACGCCCCAAAAGCGATAAATGAATTTGACTTTCAAAAGGAGCACATTTCTGATCTCAAAACAACAATCGTTTGACTCATTCTCCAACAACTGTTTTCCATCAAAAAAATTTGAATTTTATTTGCAAAATAAAATAAATTCGAAATGAAATAGTTCCATAAAATTGAAAAAAGGTAATTTTTTGACATTACGTTCTTGTAAAATGGGTGTTTTATTCATAAAAATGATGAGAATTCCTACAAAAATCGGTCAATTTGAGTAATGTATTCAAATAAGTGTAATGTCTGTCAATAATTGAATTTCTCTCCATAATCTGTCCGTTTATCATTAAATGCTATGGAATTTCTCGAAAATACACAACAAAGAAAACCATTCAGCCTGGCATTCCGATGGGCGTTTTAAAGTCCATTGAGACCATTATATCGATAACTGTCTTTATCTCACCGCTGTAAATTTTAATACATATGTGCCAGGCAAATGCGATTACCATAGTAATATCAATTGGCCAAACAACAAAATTGCTTTTGTTCTCAATCAAACAAAAAGTCGACTGATAGGCGCCGAAGTCGATGAAAAAAACTCACTCCAAACTGAGTGAATATCAAACTTCCACTCAATTACACCGATCCAACACATTTATTATCTCTTTCTCTTTGTTTGACTCATTCTCTTCATGCCAAAAAACTCACTCAAAACCAGAGAGACTTGCTCGTGAGCCAACCAGTTTAACTGGTGAGCGGTTTCATTGTGCTCATTCATAGTCAGTGATTCAAAGTGATCAGTTCATTTATTTCGTTTTTCTGTCGTGCATTTTTTTTATGTGCTCGTCGTTGAGTACGTTTGAACTTTGTCTGAAGTGAAAATAAACATCGCGAACCAGCCTCGATAATATTCAAAAAACGGCCTCTGGTGCAATAAATAAAGAATTTTGTGATTATTATTATTATTTTTTTCGTTCGGTTGTTGCATTTCGATGTGCATCGAAAGTGCAATGGTATGTGAGAACATTCAGCGTGCATTGTGCGACTAGAATGTAAATGTGAACAAACTAAAACTAAATACCGATTGTCGGGCGATTTAAAAGAGAAGAAGAAGGAGAACGAGAGAGAAAAAAATACATCGAGTTTACCTGGTTTTACCCAGACACCAAGAATCAACTCAACAACACAAAAGAGAAACACACAACAAAACATCAACGGAGATAGAGAGAGAAAGATAAAAAAGAAACTCATATGCAACAGTTCTTTATGTGCCTTTGCATCGATTCATAAGCGTATGTGTTTTTCTTTGTTTATTATTCATCGCTCAATGTGTTTACTGCCGTGTGCGATTGCTTGACCGTGATTGACAACGAAATCGACAAATAAAGCATTTTGTTTGATTGAAACATTCATATTTTATGATCAGTGCTTTTTTTGGTATTTATAGACAAAAAAATCAACATTTTTGGGAATAAATACATCAGCAAACACGGAAATTAAACCAAAAATACAGTTTTTTCTTCAATTCAAGGACCGATGGAATTTTAAACAGTTTAATAATAGGAAAATTTCTTGAGTAATGGTTTATGATTGAAACTGTCGAAATATTGTACAAGTTCGTGGTTCAAATGCCCAAAAAAATATGAAAAATCTCGAAAAATTCCAAAAGTTTGATTGAAAAAGTGAAAAAATCATTTAATTTGATTAATTAAAAAAATGTGAAAATTCCAGCATAAAAACTTCCGAACATCGATTGTTGTGAAAACCCGAAAACTATTAGAAAATTTGAAATCATCCAGACTCCATAGTTCTTCGAAAAAAAATCTAGTTTCGTACAAAATACAGCATTTTTTGAAAATAAAGAGGCAAAGAGTCGATTTTCTTTCCTCTAAGGTGTCAATTTTAGAATAAATTTGAAATCTACATTTTTCATTTTAAAAAAATTGTAAAATTTGTTCAACAAATTTGAGTAATCCCCGGAAATAGTTTTGTGCAACGCAAAATTGTGGTGGATTATTCAAAAACAGAGGTGAATCAATGCAGTGTGTGAAATAATATGTGTTTGGTGAATCAGTGAGTAAAAAAACGAAATTTCTAAGAAGGGAAAAAATCGTCAGTGACCAAAAAAAGAATAACCGAATGACAAAAGTGTTTATCGAAAATAAAAAATCTCTTTCAATTAAGTGACGAATAAGAAAAAAAGAAATAGTCGTGACAAATCGTATAAATCGAGATTTAGAAACGGATAAGCGTTGTTTGAAGTGAGAGGAAAAGGTAAGTTATTTATTCGTAAATGTAATGACGATAGGCCCGTATTTTGCCATTCAATTAAATCTTGATTTATCTATAATTATGTTTGCAAATGAATTGTACGCTGAAGGTCTTGAGTCGAGACATACACACGCCGCATGCCAGTGCATGTGCAATGCACGAATGCCTTGTTTTCAACTCGTAAATAGCGTTAGAAAATGGAGCTCTGCATTGGACAGACACGCACCAAACTTGATTAAATAACATGAAATCATTGATGTGTTTAAGTGCGGCGAAAGTAGAAATGAGATCTTCTCGTGCACAACGATTTGTCGGTGTTGGATTTTTTTTTATCGTTGTCGACGTTGTTTTTGCCTGGCCGAACAATAACGGCCCCCGTATGGCATGCATTGTGATTTATTTAACAAATGTGAGATGATTTATTTGTGCATTTGCATCGGTTGGCGAAAGTGGTGTTTTTGTGCCGCGAACGCCGTTTCACCAAATCGATTTGCATTCGCTTTGAATGTAATTTTTAAAAAAACCAGTCAATCGTTTTTAAATCCCATTCAATTTCTTATGTTGCAATAGTCGGTGAGGGATTTATTGCACTTTCGTCCGATGCTGTGTGCAATGAACGTGAACAGAAAAGTGAAAACTGACCTACCTCGTCTTCAACCGATACCAAATTCAAATATACATATTCAGCCGTTTTGAGGTAGATTGATGGAGCCAAGATGAAACCTTAAAAAAAAAAATTCAAACTTAACAAAATGGAAATTTATGGAGAAAGCTTAATAAATTCAGACGTTTTCGGGAAAAAACAGAATATTTTATATGTGGAATGTTTTTTTCGGGTTCAAAAATCTTATCGAATCGTTTGAAGAAGACTTTCTTTCATTAAAAGCACAATTCGAAACCGTAAAACTTGTTATGATTACGGGAATCTCAATGTAAACACCAAACTCACGGCTTGGATGGATCCGTCTGAATTTTAAACCAATTCCATCTTTTCGATGGATGAACTGTTTTGAGTAAATTCGTGCTTTACAGCCAATTTAATATTCAATTTTGACGGTCAAAGACCTTTCGAAATATTTAATTTTTTCGCTCAAAGAAAATTTGAAAAATATGGAAATCCGAAAATTAATGGATTTTTGTTTAAAAAAAATTAAAAACGACCGTTTTTAATGAAGAGTAAAGCAGTAAGCTTGAAACCACTCGGTTTCTCCAGAACCTTCAATAAAATGGAAAAATCCATATGAAATTAAAGAAAAACATGAAAACCGAAAACCGCCCATCAAAACATTGTCGTCACCTATTAAAAAAGTACCATTACAAATGATCCGTTCGCGTGTCGGAACGATTCTCAGAAGTGCAGTAAAAAAATCTTCCATGAAATAAAGTCATTTCTTACAGCATCTCGTCGAATCGTAAACTGTGGCAATACAAATGAATGTTTATCACCGGAATTCCATCAAAAGAAATGTAAATTTTGTGAAAACTGATAAAGTCATATTTTGTTAGATTTCAACGCCATTAATGCTACTGTGCTAAGTCATTCTATAAACAAAGCAACACCGTGGGAATCGAAAGAAGAGCAACAAATAAAGGTGCAAATGGACGCACCGTTATTATGAATGGTTTCCTCTGGCGATTAAATTATATCGTATTTCAAGTGCAAATGACACTATATAGTTTATGAGTCAACAACGGTAAATGGGAACAAGCATAAAAACAAAAAAAAAAAAACGAATGTAAAAATAACACATGCTTCCCCGTTCTCTGGTGTGACAATGCATTTGCATAACAACAACAATAAAGAAAATTGCCACACATGCACTTGAAAATGCAATGACAGTACTAAAATGCAATGCAATCGAAACAGTCTTGGCTCTCATTATTCAAAGCGGTTGGCGGTCACATAATCGCACTTTTTGTTGTTGTACCGACTTATTAGAAGTTATAGTGTAGAATTCCATTTATAGGAAGTTGTAAGTACCACACACAAAGTCGAATGAATGACGAAATATCGATGATAATCAATTGAAACCCATTCGGTAATTACAGAGGCATGACTCATGACAACCGCCAACACACCACAGAATCAATTAATTAAGTTTTTTTTCTCTGTGGCGCAAAAACACTTACTTATTTTGACGATTGAGACGGCTACTTTGTGTGCATAGAGGCTCCATGTTGATTGGCATTGACAGACATCACGTTTCTCAAGTCAGCAGATCTGAAAGAAAATTTATGTCATTAGTTTTTAATTCATCGGCTAATTGCGGTGTTATTTAATCGATTTCAACATTGTTTAACTTAAGGTGCTTTGAAATCATAGCACACAATAATATGTTGTTTATTTTTTTATTTTAAAATGAAATTAGCACTTTGGCAACATGATTTTTGTTCAGTTAGGTTTGTTGATTTAATTTTGTGAGTTCTTGCTTTTGTTGAAATAATTTTTCGTTAGACGACTCAACACAATTTACGATTCAGTCAGTGCTGAGAATAAAATAAATCGGCCTAAAATAAAAAAAATTTCATTCCGAGCACCGCTGACACCATGTTCCATGACTCGAACAATTCTTACCTGAAAACAACGAATTATTAAATTTTCATCTAAATTACTGTATTTTACTGCTGTCCAAAAACAAAACACCCAACCTTTTAATAATAGAAAAAATTCTCACAAATTTTAATGAGTTTTACATTGTCTTCTTTTGGATTATTCTAAAACTCGATTATTTAGCTACGATCAGTAGTTACTTAATTTTTTTTTGTAATGTCAATTGAAATTGCATTTTTTTATTTAATTAAATTTGATTGTTATCAAAACAATCTTGGTTTACAAAAAAAAAATCGAAAAAATTTAAATTTTCGTTTAAAAAAAGTTGTATAAAAAAATTCAGAATGTTTTCCAAATTGGAATTGAATTTCTCATGTGAATGAGTAATAATGAACGAAAATGAAAAACAAATCAATTTACGGAAATTTTCGAAAGGGTCAATGCGGATTTGATATATAAGCGAAATGTAATAATATTGGTTTTTTCTTAATCAAAAGTTGTTTTTCTTTGATGAACTGTTTTTTGTTCATCGAAAAAAATCTTGGTCAAATCGAATGTGGAGCTTATGTGAGATGGGTTTGTCGACGTTTCGAAATTTTTTTGGTGTCTTTTGCTGTATTCGATTTGGTACGGCGATCAATTCTGTTTTTTTCTGGTCCGGGCTCTTGTTTCACAGCTACCTTGTCTTCGGTGGACTTCTTTTTCTTGCCATCGTCTTGGCTTTTACGTGGAGTCAGAATGGGTAGAGATGCTGAAAAACACACATTTTTTTTACTATTTGAGTATTCAAATTTTGAATGTCAATATGAGTCAAATAAAAATTGACGACAACAACGTTGGTGTCGAAAAATTTTCTCGAAAAATTCCCGACAGGAATCGAAAATGACAAATTATTCAAACAAAAACAGCACAGAAGCTAAGTACAAAAATATTGTTGTGTAGAAAAAAACAAGAATAAACAAGTGGAAATTTCCATAAAACAGCTGATTAGTAATCGCATTGTGTTGTCAATAAAAGACCTTTTCAAGTGATATTGATCGATTCCATTTTGGTATAGATAAGAGATAGACTTACCTCTATCGCTAACGGCACTTGATCGTGTAACCCGCATTTGCTTTGGATTGTCATTCGGCATATCGATCAACGATACATTCTTACGTTTTCCTTTTGGAGCACTTGCTGCTGCCGGTACCGTTGGTTCGGCTTTGATTTTGACATCCTTCGGCATTTTTACTAGAGAATTTTCTATGAGGGACGTATTGAAAGAAAGTTATTAAGACACCAATTTAATAAGTTTTTTTTTCATAAGAGCGTTTTTGTCAGGGAATAAAATAATTACCTTTGAGTTGTTCCAAATTGTCACGATGAAGCGTAACGACCGGACTTTGCAACATTGGCTTTTTTCGCACCACATTCGTATCGGATTTGCAAGTGCCAGAATCGTTTTTGGTCGGAACGGGAGCATCAACCACTTTGGTGTCTGGTTTCGGTTGGACTTTCTTCAAGTCAACTGGTGCAGCATTCTTTGATGCTTCAGCCGGAGCCACTTTCGATGGCATTGCACCACCTGATTGAAGGAATTGATTGTAAAAAGAAATAAAACATTGATTGTATGGAAATAATGAAATTTTACGAAAATCAATTGAAAATTGATGATGAAATTCATCAAACATATGAGTCCAACTCCAATTCGACGAATAAAAATCATAGCTCAATATAAAACTTACCGAGTGTAATCAATTTACCGCCAATATTTGTATCAGATTTCCAAGTTCCAGAATCATTTTTGGTCGTAAGGGGAGCATCAACCACTTTGGTGTCTGGTTTCGGTTGGACTTTTTTCAAACCAATTGGTGCAGCATTCTTTGATGATTCAGGCGGAGCCACTTTCGATGGCATTGCAGCACCTGAAATTTATTGTAAAAACCAAAAACCATTGATTGTATGGGAGTGAAGGTGATAGAATTAGTGAAAGAGAGAGAGCGAAATAGAGAGAAACGAGAATAAATTCCATCCAAAACCATTGCGCAATACTTACCGTGTGTAACCAGTGTTAAACCATCGTCATTTTGCTTGACATGCAACACCTGTTGTGGTGTAAAATCGATGTGTTTCAATGGTGCTCGCTTGGCTGCTTCAATCGGTGTTGGTTTAAAAGAGGTTGATGCTGCATTGGCCCATTTTGAATTTAATGCTTCGACCACCCTTGATTGAATTGTTGACCCCAATGCCTGCTGTGATGATCGGCCAAATTGCGAAATTCCTGTTTGGTTTACAATGTTGGTACTGACCGGCTTGAATGATGCCGTTGGAATCATTGGTTGTGGCATAACGCCACCTGAACGCTGTCCTTGGATTGGACTTTTCATCATTATCGGTGATGGCAATACAGTAGGCTGTGATGATACCGTTAGTTTTGTTTGATCTTGTTTCATGCCGCCGCTTGATTTTTTCAAAATGCTCGTCAACTTGAGTTCCGAAACTGTTGTTCCTTTGGCTTGACCCCCAATTGCCGGCACCAATATGCTAGTCGATCGTCTCGGCACGGTTGCCAAATCCAATGGTGACTTTGATGCAAATTTTGCTGCCAATTCCAGTGATAATTGTTGCGACGGCAATAGTTCGGTGACCAATTTTTGTAAATCACATGCATTCTTCGTGATATTTGCTGCAAGCGATTTTACTTGTTCAAGACGATTTTTGAGTTCGGCATTTTCACGAATCAATTTATAATTTTCAGCCGTCAGGCGGTCATTTTTATCTTTCAACTCTTCGTTCGAAACTCTTAAGCGAAACATTTTTAAGTTTATGTCATCCAATTCCTGTTTTAGCACGTTTTGTGTTGGCTCCATTTCCAATTCTTTATTGCAAAATTTTATCGAAAAAATTTTCAAAGAAAAAACACACACAAAAAAAATATAGTGAAAATATAATGTGGACTTATACTTAGTCGAGAGAAGAAAACGTGTAATTACGTAGAATTTTCTTGCACCACGGTTGACAGTTAGAGGAATAATGCTTCTTTTTAGCGGCAAGCGGTATGAAATTCGTATTGGTGTGTATATGTGAGTGTATGTGAGTCGGTGATGAGTGTTGAACAAGTGGCGGCGAGTGGCGGTTTATATTTTGTCATACAAATTGACAGATGAACATTTCGAACATTGAACTGAGATTCGACGAATGAGACAGAAAGTGTGAGGGAGAGAAAAGTTTGAAAATCGAAAAAAATTACAAAAAAAAATAGGAAAAACAAATTAAAACTACTTGAAAAATATCACTTTCAATTTCTTTGTTTTACAAAAAATTTCTTATTCAATCAATTGGAGCATAGCGGCAATTCGAAGATCGAATTTCGAAGTTCAATAATTTGTTTGTCGCCTGTATTTCACCACCCAAACACACAATATCGATGATATAGCGCAGCGCGTTTGTGTGTGAGTGACACTGTGCAATAAACTAACGACCAAGAAAAGGAGAAAAAGAGAAACAACACCACGAGAACATGAACAAGAAGAATCGAGAGACGAAAACAAGAACGAATGAAATAGAAAAGAATGCAAATCAATGACATTTGCACTGGTTCGATACGGAGTTTTCAGTTGTCATTTATTGAATTCGGTCAATTTTTTTGACCCAAAAATTAATATCACAACTGAATGTGAGTTTTGGATGGAAAAAAAAGTGTCGACTAAATAACAAGTAAGTGTATTGCTCAATTTCTTTATCAATATTTGATTTATGCGAGTTGAACAAGTGATAGTTTGCATGGATAAATTTCAAGGCTTTTAATTCGTAGGCCATTTGTTTGAATGGTAGGAACCATTGTCGTTGTAGCCACCAATTATCATGTTTTGGTTGGAAATTTGTGATTTTCTTTCATTTTTCGTAAATATCTTAATGAGATATTTTCAGCCAGTTGAATCAGCTCAAGCTGCTACCGTCAGGAGTTGAAATGAAGTGATTGTTGTTTGTAAGAATGGAAGTGTTTTTATAACCATCACTTCTGCTTGTTTTCACATTATTTCAGCTCCTGACGATAGCAGCCTGAGCTGATTCATATCTCAAAATAATGTCTGTTTTTTCGACATTTTTACCGTGAATATTGGTGAAACCAATGAGTGACACTTCAATGGTTCCCAAAAAATTCTATACATGAATTCTATAAAATATGACTATATTTCGATTTTTTCATAATAAACAATGACTAAACAAGTTTTCATCAAAACTTTCAAAGCGCATAATGTTTCAAAGATCGTTCGATGTTATCGGAATGATTTTTTCTACGAAACTTCTTCTTTTCCAAACCAAAACTTTCTCACAGAAATTCCATATGTGTCTACATTCCATTGAGTTTACCATCATTCCACAAGAGTGGTGCGGTGCGTACATGCCGCAATCCGCATGTTTTTTAAACCGAAAAATTCCGTGAAGTATCCATCATTTCTCTCTCACCATTTCTTTCACATATACCGTGTGTATTTTCCGTATCAATCGTTTGTTTACCGTCGACATATAACAACAAAAAAAAACAAATTAAAAGTGCTAAACGCAGCCCATCAAAACTGAATGCCTTTTTCCCTTGCCAAAGCTATAAATAAAGGTTTCTTATTTCAAAATTGGTTGTAAATATGAATTTAAGTGATAGCGTGTTGCTCTTGGCCCAAATATTATGATAGTTGAATGCACGCAAACGTGAAATAACCATGAAAAAAGTGAAATTGACGGATTTCGGTCGAACAAATTGTTGAAATTGATAAAAATCAATCAAATGTGCTTGTATTGATTAAAGAAGAAATTTTTTTTGTTGACGAAATAGGTCTCATCGTTTTCATTAGAATAAAAAATGCATGAGAACTGCCTTGACATTTGATTTTTTTAAACAAGTTTCGTAAATTTTAAAGTCAATGGGTTATTGCTACAAAAGAGAGCCGATATTCAAGTCGAATTGTATGACGAATTAAACAAAGAATGGAAAAAGCGAGAAAGAGCAAAAAAAAAAACTTAGACCGGCGACAATTTTATGAAAATTCAGCTGATGATGACGCAAAAAACACGCCGAATGTTGATTATGAAATGTTCAATTAGATTATAAAAAAAGGGAGAAAAAAAATTGTAGCAAACGCAAGAAACAGTGTTTCATGACTCATTCACGTCGAATTATTATCAAATTTTATCAATCGATTTTCTCAATATATTGAGCACAAAATCGATATCATAACCCACATTAGCACAACCGGCCACTGGAACAAGGTAAAGAGAAAAAAAAACTCGACTCCAAATACGGAACAAACAAATCAGTTTATAAAGTGAAATTCTTGTTTCTTAATGTAAAACTAATACAAAACATTAAATATTCATACGACACACTGCGAATGAGTGAGTGAATGAGTTTGTCTATGTGGAACGATATACACAAAAGCGACTCGATGAACGTCACGGCATACCATGCGGTTTATTATCATTCATTAAGCAAACACAAATGTGTCGCTTTTTTGTGTGTTTCTCTCTTCTGTTTTTCTTCTTCGCTTAATTATAACGACGTTATGTATGCGCGCTGTGTGGAATATTCTATTCTCTTCTCGCAACCAGACAAATGATTCACATTAACAATTGAAAAGAAAAACGGTCTCATTCACTCGCTCACAGTTTATATCGTCACTGTATTCGTACGAACACACAGCACCACAGCATACTTTGCTACATATAGCGTTGTGTAGAGTGTGGTTGTGACTTTTGATCGAATAAACAAATTGGCATTGCATGAACGAACGAAAGAGATCACAATGTTGCTGTCGATTTCTCGTGTTTTGAGTCAAGTCTACTTTTTTCAAACAAAATGCGATGCATGATGCATACTAAAACAGACCACATTCAACTCAACATTTTTTTTCTGCGCTAAATTTATATCGATTTCAACATCTCCATTGGCAAAACAACATCAATTTTATAAAGAAATAAAATGTCTTACATACGTAAGATGAACTTTTCCGCACTGTGATCCACAAAATTCATTTATAACTTATCTTTTACTTGAATTTGAACTCACGAAAAACTGAATCTGACATTAGTTTTGCGATACACATAATTTTTGACACACTTTTTATATAAAAATTACTTAAAATGGGAATTTTGGAATGGAATCAATCCTTGCATGACGACGTGAAACTTGACACAGGGTATTTTTTCACAAAAAGCCAACATTCTGAAAGTTTGAAAATATTTCAATACAATTTAGGGGTACCTTCCGAACAAAATTTTGGATTTTTCACCCAAAAACGAAAATTTTGTTCGGAAGGTACCCCTAATATGTATTGAAATTTCTTCAAACTCTCGGAATATTATTTTTGTGTGATAAAAATAACCTGCGCAAAGTTTCAGGTCATTACGATATCATACAGGCATGGCTTCCATACAAAATCCAATTTTTTTGAAATATTTGTATGAAAGGTGTGTCGAAATATATTTGTATCGCAAAACTAATGTCATATTCGGTTTTCTCGTACCCAAAAACCCCCCAATACATATTTTTGGATGTTTAAGAATACATTAAATATCACTTTTGGGGGGAAAATTGAATTTTTCCCATGGATGGCCATGGGCATCACACCAGACATGACACGTTACTCTATCAACCAAAGTCGCTCAAAATTTAATGGTTTCTATTCCTCGGCACCCCCAATCATCCTGTGAAGTCAGATTTTGAATTACTTTTCTGGTTTGAAAGTTATCGTGTTAACAAATTTTTGCGTACAGCGTACAGCGTACAGGGTACCACGCACATACATTCGGACATCGAAAAAACGCTAGATTCGTGTTCCCTGGGTCCTAAAACACCCAGAAAACATGTTTTTTGAGGGTGTTAATTTTTCGACCGATTCCAATACTTTACCTTACACACAAGGTGTGTGCGGAAAAGTAAAATTTTTTAACACCGTTTTTATCGTTGATATTTGCATGGTATTTTGCTGCTTATGACTGCTGTTTAGCGATTTCTTTATACACATTTTTTGTTCGAACGAATTTTGTTGGTTTTATTCTTTTTTTATACTCAAAAGAATTTTTTGTGTGTTTTTATCATATTCAGTCGATTTTTAAGCAATTTTTCGTCATTTTCGACGATTCCAGTGAGTTTCTCACATATTTTTTCTCGCTGTTTCCTTTAAATTGTCGATTTGTTGTGTTTACTACACAAAAGATGTTAATTTGGTGTTTTCAATCACTTTTTTCTGTTTTTAGGAAGATTTTTCTCACATTTTACTAAAATCTTGAATTCCAAGATCTATTTTGCGTTAATTTGACCGGATCGCCGATTTTCGCATCGAATGATCTATTTGGCCACCTGTATTTACCTCGATTAACATGTCAAAACCCTTTCAATATTTTACAAATCGTTTCTAACACATGTGGTTGTCCTTTGTGTCATTCCCCTATGTTCTCATGTGATTTCCAGCATGTGTCTATCCAAACCCTATTGACATCCATAAATAACCATCATCTAAATGCAAAATAGTGTTTAAATAATAAATTGCTAGAAAATTATTGGTTTGCATGTTGTGTGCACGATTGTGACATTAAAATAGACATCGCGCGGTGTCAAAGCGTGTTTTATTTGAGCCGAAGAGCTCGTGCGGATATCCACTATTAGTTGATTTATTGATTTATGGTGATGACGACGGTGCGATTAGGTCATTCGCTTGTATTGAGTGCAATTAAATGTGCTCATCAGATATTATGGAATCGTCATAAAATAAATGGAATTTACAGTTTAAACAATGCCAAATATACACATAGCGAACACTCATCTTATCAGCTTTGAATACAGCGAAACATTCGAATAGAAGAGTGAAGAGATAAGCATTCGGAATAACGGCATTTTATCAACTTTTGTAGCGCGCGATGACGACTCAGCATTTCCGACTTGATTACATGTCTCGTTTATGCATATATCAAGTAATATCGAACAAAACATCGAGGCCAGTGTCGATCCGGTTGGTATTTTCTCATTTCTCGATTGAATTCTTTTTCGAGTTTCATCGGCCAATCAAGTTTCAAACAAAATGTACTCATTAAAATAGCGCCGCGGAATTGTATAACAATATTTTATAGCACACGCACCTTCAAAACTGGCTGACCCTCCACCAAAACATGACATAATTCCACTAATCATTTTTAATGACTGTTGATTTCTAACTTTTTCATTCTCCATCCCTCTTCCATTTCTGTAAAAAAAAAAATTTTTTCTATGCTGAAAACCAAAATCAGCAAAGTTTCTCTTTCATTTTGCGATATTTTTGCCGAAAAAAAAGAACGATGATTTACGGCACAGCGAAAAAACCAGTTTTTCTTTGTCTAAAATTTGTTTTGATGACGTTAATTTGCGTACGTATGTTGAATTACCATATTTAAAAATGCATGAAAAATGCTTAGCGCATCGTTAATACAATTAACAAATTGTATACGCTGATTCGTGTTGAGCATTTAGCATAATCGTGCATTGTTTATGAAACACACACATTTCTCATGATGTTTTTTCCCCGCTGCTCAGTGTAAATGTCGAAGAAAGTACAAAATGCCGTGTTTAGTTGATTAGGCAGATGTCTAGCGCGCCATTGTTTAACGCGCGTGTGATTATCATCATTTTCTGGGTAAATCTCTCACTAGACGTGATATACCGACTGCTATGTATATCATCAAAAACACATTTTTTTTGTAGACACAAACATGTCACACCAAACAACAAATTAACGAAAGTTTGCAAACAAATGGACAACCAACGAATACACTGTATGATTTCACTTTTTTCATTCTTTCGCGAATGAACACAATCAAAACAATCTTTACGGTAAACGATTATATACATCGATTATTACCTTTAATTTGATAATTACCTAATGATGACTATGATGAGGAGAATATCAATCATTTTTTTCACTTTTATGAACAGAAGAGAGAGAGAGAGAGATAGAGAGAGAGAGAGATAAATAAAAAGCGAAACCTTTTTCTTTAAATACAATCATTTTTAATGAAGTATATTTGATTTTGATGAAAATTGAGCATTTTCGTTTTCTAAAAGTAATATACCAATTTGATGAATCAGTCGAATCAGAGTTTTTCAGTTGATGTTGGGTTTTTCTATTAAAAAAACAAAATGAGTGGCAAAATACGTACTATTACACATCGAAAATACTTACTTTTCATGTGAAAATACTACATTTCATGAAGGAGAAAAAGAATGGAGCCGGATGATGAATTTCAAAAAAATACAACAATATATTCCTTCAAGAATGCAAAAAAGTGAAAAACAAACATGTTTTTTAATTTATTTTTATTATTAAAAAAACTTAAACTCTAGAAATTTACAAGTTAAATTCAAATTTATAGTAAAAAGTAAAGAAACGTTTCTTTACCTTAAGGTTCTTTTTTTAAAAAAATGTTAAAATTACACAAATTTCATGACTTTAATGATTAATTTTAAGTACATAATGACAAAACATTGACTAAATTTAAGTTAAGCTGAAAATCTCTGACAATTTTTTAAAATTTCTTTCTCATTAGAAAATTTCTTCCTTGGTCAGGCAACAAAATTCCTCAAAAGAACAATTCGTACGGTAAAATATTTCCCGGTTTGATCCTCATCAGCATGAGCGATCGAAGTTGTTGTTTGATCCAATCGCTAAAATAGGCAACATTAACATACAATCCAGGTAGCATTTCCCTATCTCGCTTTATCCCGGCAACGATGCCTGTTTGTACGTATCTTGTCTCCTTTGTACGTATCTTGTGTACTACCGCCTGCACAAATCAAGCTATCATGCAAATCATAAAAGGGTCCAAACTGTGTTTCTCTTAAGATTGCCTCGCAATTTCCTTGGTCCACAATAGAAAGTGCAATTTTTTTTGGTGTTGCTTGATATTTTCCATTTGGATTGATCGGATTTTTGCCCCAACCACCTGATGTACAGATCGTATCTTCATTGGTTTGAATGTTTTGCGGTGGTCAAACGGTATTCACGGCATCGGCCATTTTCAGTGGTTTATCCACTACGATCAATGCAATATCATTAATCAGCGAATCGGCGATCAAATCTTCGTGAATGATGACATTCGTTACGTTTCGTTCTTGACAAGCGTTCAGGATCGCATACATTTATGCGATACATTGAATGATGCATGCATCATTTCATGCGCATCAAATAACGCTAACGCTGTCGTTGTACGTGCGTATCTAGTAGCACACGACAGTCTTGCTTTATTGAACATTCACATCATTACGTGTATCATATAAGCACGTCGTGCGCTGTCAGGTCCGTACTCATAGCGACATCGTTAGCGTTGTGCTTGCGTTATTTGATTCGCATCAAACGATGCATGCATCATTCAATGTATCGCATAAATGTATGCGATCCTGAACGCTTGGTTCTTGACGTGTCGCTTTCAAAGTGTCATGTTCACCGGCACGAATCACCAATTGTTCGGGTGAAAATTTCAGCAGCAAATGACCCGCCGTTAAAATCACCGACTCATGAATCAATGAACCACCAGCAAGATATTCTAGTTTACCCATTGACGATCGAGAAAATATTGCAACCATCCACGGGAATTCATTCGGTTGCATTTCGTCACCGCTGATTATTTCACTCAATGTGAGTTTTCCATAACCACATTTTTGAATAGTCACAAATTTACTATCGCTTTCTTCGTTGTCTTTGGTTTCTCGTTGATGCAACTCTTTTATCGCTTCATCCGCACAACATGGCACCTCCAGGTTACCACACTCCATTACTTCTGGCGATGAAGTTAGGGGTGATAGTCGCCAATCAAATAATTGAGTACCATTGTTCACCACTTTATTATTAATGCACAATGAATAGGTAATGCAAATAACATTATCACAATTTGTTATGTAGGTCGGTTCGTTTGTGGCATAGTTGGGAATATTGAAAATGTCCGATATTTTTTCGTTACCAACACTGCTCTCTTTTGACTCATCTGATTTTGACAACAACGTACGGAGCACTTGCTTGGTTTTTGCGGGGTATGCGTGCACAAAGCAACACAGTTCGATTTTTTCTTTACTTTTTAATGTTTTTTCGATTTTAAATAAAAAAATTTAAACTTTTTTTTTAATTGAATATTTTTGATATTCTAGTGAAATTTTTGGACGTAGTTCTTCACTTTAAAAATGTTCTTCGATTTGTTCTCTTTGGACTTTCAAATATAAGTGTTTATACATGGACCTGCACTGTCTTTTAAAGATGAAAATGTGCTAATTATTCATCACTTGTTCTAATGACCGTTCTCTTGTTTGTTCGGTTCATTTGGTTTCGATTGATAGTACTTAATTGCCATTTCTTGTCTTTCGAACTTTCTTCCACGCATTTCGCTTCTAAACAAAACAAAGTCCAAATTTCATATAATTAGGTCTAATTAAGGTGCTTTTTCTGAGAAATTTGCATGTGGTTAACCACCACAACGGTAATTGCCATTTATTGGCACCAAATTGTACTAGCACTGTACTTTGGACCTATTTTATGTGTAGCAGGTAGAAACTAGAAAAGATAAAAAAGTGCCATTAGGTAAAAAGAGAATAGAAAACTAAGTCCATTTCTCCGAATCGTTGATTGGATTACTATTTACTTAACCGATTGAATTTATGAGTTTATTTTCTGCAAAAAGTTTACACCAAAATGTTTGCTGAAGCGTCGAAAAAATAGATACTATCGAATGTTTTCAAACATTAGTCGACTCAAAAGAGTTGCATCAATGTTTTATTCCACATTTCCATTCGAAATCGTTGATCTTATGCCATTGAAATATCCGCCCAATAAAACAAACAAACAAACACATTGGCCCGTTAAAATAAAACTTTGTCGAAACAATGAAGAAAATTTGAAATGAGAGAAACAATTTGACCTGTTTCGGATGGTGTGGCGGAAGTGTAAACGATTTTCAATTTAAACGTAAGTGGTCGATTGGTCTACGGTCGGAGTTTTGCGCGAAAAGTCGCTTCTGTGTCATTACATGCACGCAATTAGATCGACGTTTGGGAGACTTAAAAAAACTCGGTTCGACATTTACGACTAATCGTCGCAGAGGCGGTTTAAATGTCGCGTGAGCACAGAAAAAAATAGAAAGAGAGACCATAAAAAAGCTAACAACATAAATAACACCATTTTAGCTGTTGTTGTCGCTCAAAATACGGTAAACGAAGAGTTGAACAAAACGACGTCAAAACAAGAGTGCAACAATAGCGTTTGAGTAAAACCCATAGAGAAAATGTGGAGAAAGTACACGCGCCAAAAACTTTGCTTTATACCATTGTTCTTCCCTCTCGTTCGTTGGCAAAACATGCAATTACCTACCACACTTGTATTAATGCGATTGTGTGTCATATTTATTGTCTTTCATATATGCTACAAATATGGATCTAGCTCTATTTTTAGCAAATTTCATTTAAACCAAAACATAATGGACGCATCGATCCAAATCGGTGCACGCTTTCGATTGTCAACATCGAACGGTGCTTCATTGCTCACACAGACACACTCACTTGCGATAATGATAATGCGGAATGTTTGTCTTTCACATATAAATCGGTGACATTTGGAGCGTACACAAAAGTCGCGACTTTTATGATTGAAACAAATAACATAAAGTATCATAATTCCGTTGCCCATCGAATCGCATTTGATGCGCGCATTGAAATTTGAGGTCAGACCCATCGATCGTTTCTATATGAATTTCATTTTCAGCATATTTTTCTCAGCACACACCGACAATCCATTGAAATTCTTTTGTTTATACATTTCGTGTACGGAATGTGCGTGTTTTCTTGTATGCCAAAAAAGTAATGTTATTATTCAAAAAAAAAAAAAATTCGCATAGCTTTGTCCGGCTCACTAAAAAGGTCAATATTCACAATGGCTCACGCAAACACACCGTGTATACACCGGAGAAATCGGATTTTTGGGTAAACAAATCGATGGAAACTCATTAAAACGAAGACTTTTATAGGCGCTTAAGAATTGTGCGGGACAAAAAAAAAAACTGGCGATTTAATTTTAAAGAGTTTTTTGTCGAATAGGCGGGGTTTTGCGTCAGGAAAATACTTAATATGAGCGTAGAAGAGATGGATTGCATTTAAAATTCGAGATTTTGCAAAAAAAAAACATTTAATGATGATGGATTGGTTGGTGTTTCTGAGAAAGACATTGAGGTTCGGTGCTAATACAATCAAATTCGCCTCAGCCGAAATAATCGGTAGAGTCAGTTCAGAAAATGAATAATCGAGATTGAGTTGGTAAACAAAACACTCGAATTTCGCTCATGACCCACTCGTATTTTGATCAACGGCCTAAATTACATTCAATGCTTCTGTTCAAAAACGTTACATTAATAGCAGATTTCCATTGAAACGCAAATCGTTATTGTCGAACGTCAATTTACTTTGGAATGTAAGTCATTCAAATCAAATCATAATTTATGAAGTGGTTCATACAAATGGCGCATCGTTTTTCAATATTTGCGCAATTTGTTTTGTCTGAGCTAGTTGAGGTCTTGTTGTTGATTTTGTCTCTCGTTCGTTTAAATGGCATAATAATCAAATCTATCGTAATAATAATCATTTTGAAAATCAAGCGTCGTATAATGAAAATATGATTTGTGAGACTCTAATAAGACAAAATAAGAATGGGACTGAATGTGAGTGAGACACATACACACGCAACCAGATAATATTCGAATTGCAAACAAATCCATTCGAAAACAATGCCATAATTTGTGTGCCGTTGTTACATTGTGTATATATGTACCGTTTTATTTGGTTTTAAGCGGCAAATTTTCAAATGATCACACATTATTTTAACTGTATACACATTGAGCGAGCACATAGATCCATCAAAATGCCATATTAATTTTATAACACCAATATACATGAGCCACTACATTATTCAGTTAAGTAATTTGAATTGAAACTAAGAAGAAGAAGAAAACATTAACTTTCCATAGAGAATTCAATGACTTCGAGAGATGATGAAGATTGAGTTCTGTGTTTCATCTCGGCGCACGATGCCAACTCAGTCGTATCGATGAACCACACACACACACAGCCGAAGTTTATGCTCGATGGCGTACCAATAATAATTACACCGCTTCGTGCCTTGCAAATTAAAAAGCGTTGAATTGTAGACTCGTTTTTTTTCTCTGCCAATTCATTTTTTCTGTCGAAGCATTGAGCCTAGCATTGAGATGTAATGGGGAACTATGAAGATGTTGTGGCCGGTGTGATGATGAAGCACGTTCAAAGAAAGCGAAAAAAAATCATTTCAATTTTCTTGTGCACAAGAACGTCCAACCGTACGCGCTCACGTCGAGGTTGAATGAGACTTATTACGTGATCGTGGTTGGCAGGGGGTTTCATGATTCAATTCGACGGCAATTTGAATTTTTAAATAGAAATTGAGTTATTTCCGCAGAATATAAATTCCCTTTTGAAATCAGAAAAAATCGTGCTTTTGCCCTAGCGCTTGCCACTGCAATGGGTTTGAGTTGAAGAAGCCGATTCGTAGAAACAGAGTCGGTTAAATAGAAAACAATTCCGAGGAAATTATGTGTTATTCATGAAAAAGAAGGCGATTTTTTTACTTTTCACGAAGTTTTAACGGTTTTTATCGAGATCGGCAGAGATTGAATTCAAAAGACACTTAGCGCAAAATACGACTGTTTTTATATTGATCATTTCGATATGATACATGGCTCGCTATTTTTGAACATTTTTACAAGTATCTGTAGCTAAAGTGCATCACAAATTTATATTATCGCAAAACCAGCATCAGATTCGAGTTTATCATGATAATGTGTAGGAGGTTACACAGTGTTTTGATTAAAAATGGACTACTTTCAAACGACACCAAAATAAATATATCACAAAAACTACTAACTACCATCCGGAGTACCGAACAAATAAAAAAAAATGTTGTGGTGGATCAATCTGCAAAGCCTTTTAACCCAGCGTCTAAAAAATTCGTACATCTTCTGCTCTACTGACCAGTGTGTTTCATCTCAACAACATTTCACATTCATTATCACTAAAAAACTTGTTTGTATTTCTTTGACAAACAGACAAGGTCAGGTCCATCGAAACGAGTCAGTCCCAGCCGAAATGGAGAACTCACAAAGAAAAGGGCAGCGAGTCACGCACCATGACCAGAATACCAAGCGCCCAAAACCATCCACACAGAAACCATCCGCAATGCAACTAACGGGCGTAAACAATGACTGCCTTGAAAGCATATTCCTGTACTTAGGCATCATAGACCTTTTGAACATCGCACATACGAACAAGCAATTGAATGCAGCAGCGGTATTGGCATTTGAGCGTAAATTTGTTGGAAGACATTCAAAAGTGCTCGTTGATTCACAATTTTCCAAAATTGAATTGAACGGAAATTTAGCTCAACGAATCGCATATGCATGCAATAATCCATATCAACTATTACGAAGCTTTGGCAACGTCATCTCAAACCTGGTCGTGAACACAGGAGAGCTGGTTCCGTATGCAAATCAGCACTGCTCTGAATCAGTGACTGAAATTGCAATTGCCAAAATGTCCAAAAGCGATTTCACTGGTATGCGGAATGCATTTACCAACGCTGAAGTCGTTTGCATCACATCTAGCTTTTTGCAAGGGAAATCGATGCGATTGAATGACCGCTTTCCGAAGATGCGCTTCTTGAAGCTTATTCAAGTCGAAGCTTCGCCCAAGTGTATCGGACCGATACCAACTCAACCGTCAATCAAATCAACCACCAATATATTAAAGTTGAATCCACAGTTGCGCCAGCTACACAACCGAATTCCTTCGGTCACTCGAACATCTGGAAATTTGCTGTTGTGAAAAGGATTTCACTGATTTTGGCGACAACGTGGCTAATTTTGCGGGTCTCAAAGTGCTGCCCATCAAGATTAGTGCTGCCCACACTTTGCCCATCAAGATTCCAATCGTGTCTAGTTGCTTGCGAGAATTGTCCATGGAATTTCGCGATGAAACGGCAAAAATCGCAGACTTCCTTAACCAGCACGCATCCATTTTCAAATTCGATTTGATCGGCTGGTTTTTCGATGGGCCAGATGAAGAAACGGTGACAGGAATTATTGAAGCTCTTCCATCGCTTCAAGAAATGAACTTTCGTCATGAGCTGTCGTTTGATGGTGCGATGGCTTTTATGGACAATTGTATGCTGCGAGAGCTATGCTTCAAAATGGATAACATTGACGATGTTGACCTTTTGAAGGCAAGCGCGGGCGTTGGATGGAAAATATCCAGCGAAAAACCGGATGGACCGTTTTGCTCCAGCGTTACAGCTGGAAAATTGATGTCAGAGAAGAGAAACTACTGAAAATTCATATTACCATTCCTTTATTCCATATTTTTTTACACTATTTCAACCAAAATCCTGTCATTCTCGGTATTAATATGAATTAAATTCAACACACAACATTAAAACATCAAATGAATTGATGCTCAATGTTAATTAAATGAAACTGAATGAAATTGAAATCACTTGAAAATTTGAAATATTTGTGATTTATTATTTGGAGTTGCATTTCAAGGAAATCAAATTAAATAAAGGTTATAACCGTATAGTATAGTAGTACTTACATAAGTTAAATACTTACTTCAATTAAATAAGGGTTAAGGTGTTGCACATAACCTCATTCTGTAACTGTCATACAAATACACCAGTTAGAATAAATAATCTAAAATCAAATTATAAATTCGCTCCTTACCAGTGACCGGTTCGCGCATATTTCTATGCCTGATAGCTATGCTAAGCATAGCGGAGACGTAAGCCGCAACGCACCCGTCGCCATTCGATTCGAGCTATATTGTATGCGCACGGTCGTCTGCATAAACGAACATGTGTATTGTTCATATAGAGTGAACGGCGATGCGTCGGTTGCGTTTGCGGCTATGCTTGGCATATCTATGCTACCTAGCGTATTTAGGCAAGCATAGAAATATGCGCGAACCGGTCACTGCTCCTTACTTGGATTTCTTGGATTTGGACGATGAGCATACTAGGTCTACGTTCCAGTAATATTCATAGTTTCTCGTTGCTCAGGTTTATTAACCTATTGCAAGACGCCCGTTAAGTTAAGATGCCACTCGGCTACAGGGGCTCTGATGTGATTTCTTTGCTTAATGTTCAATTGACCAAAGACCTTCTTCCACCAATAGTGTGAATTCTTAAAACTCAAACGAGCAAAGACTTTCTACCGACAATGGCGTGAATTCCTAGAACCCAACTGAGCATTTGGCCCAAAAAACCCAAGCAAAATTGAATATTTTCTCCCGCTTCAGAAAGTGAAGAGCTAAAAAAGGTCTTCACTTTTTTCGCGAAAATCCCTAGCAAATCGAAGGAATATTTTCCTCAAAAAAAGAAAATTTGTAAAGGTGTAATTCCCAAATCTGTCCTCCAGGGGGGTTAATCCAACCCCTGGTTAGAAGCTGGTTAGAAGTCAAAAATTAGAATTTGGTAGTTATTGAATTAGTTCAAAATCTTTCCATATAACCTAGGGGGTTCCGACTTATACGAATGTTGTATATGTGAGCGAATGTTTCATACATATTTTGCGAATGGAAGCAAATGATCACGCATCTCGCAAACAGTATGCGGCATTCGCGAATGGTTTCGAATGAAATATACGAATTTTCATAGATGTTGATGCGAATGAATATACTTTATTTCGTATATTTTACGTATGAATACGAAAATGTTTATATTTTGCGAATAAATTGCCATTCGTGAATAGTAGAAAGCCCCTAGCATATAACTGAATCTTCATTGAATGTCATTGGGTAAAAAAGAAATTTGGAAACAGTGCGAAAAAGTTAGACTTACGAACTTAAGTTATTTTTTATATCTTTCGTGTCAAAAAAACCCACTTTAAAATTCTCACTGCTTAAAACGGTGAATTTCTAATCGGTTTGCAATCGAGTGATCGACACCACGGCATTACATAAAGAAGATTGAAATGATAATATGTAGCAATCAGCTGGAAATTTTTAAAATTGTCCAATCATTACTTCCATCTTCGTGTATCGGCGGCGGCATTTTGTTTCTCTTTGCCCATTAATATTAAACATTAAACATTTTTTCACGTATTTAATTAATGCTTGCTCTTTTCTTTCCAGATTGCTTCGATGAGATAATCACGGTAGTCTGGGCAACCAACCAAATCACGCAGGTAAGCAAATTTCAAGTGTAACAACACGACTGATCATCTGATTGAAATAGCTTCGAGGTGACTGATTGTTTTCAATCGTCTGTGCGGCCATATGAAAATCAATTCCACAAAAAATGAGCACGATTTTTTGCTCCATTTTTCATTTAAAATCATGCAAAATTGAATCTCCAATTAGAAACAGTATGCCGTTATACTACGGAAATTATCGCTTTTCGATCGATGTTTTTGTACGTATTGTTTGAGAGAAACGACAGCTCACTAAAATGATGTCATTCTATTCACTAAAATGATATAGTATTGTGCATTGAATGGAACGAACAACAAAAAATTGTGAATCATCTTCATCGCATGACCTGGATGAAGCCATCTAATACTCTTTGTATCAAAGACTTTGTTGTTGATTCTGATTTATGCAAAATTATTTAAGACACAATGTACAATTTTTGCATGATTCATTAATCATAAAACATGTGGCAGTACCATACAATCACCGCATTTGTTTCGAGAGAGACAAGGGACTCAATTCGTAGTACTACACGTAATCAATATGCTTTGCAAACTTTTCGAAGGTGGGCAATGGAATCGAGTGAAGTGGCAATGAAAGGAAAGATTTGGAACGATGAGCAAGTATCAAAAGAAGATAACGATCGAATAATTTGTAGGGCGAGAGCCGAAATTTCAGTCAAGGTGCCTTTTTAGTAGGTTAAAAACGATTTTCAACGAGTTAAGCCATTTTTCTAGTGCAACATTTTAAATATTGAAAGGAAAGAGAAGTCTATAGAAAGATGAAGAGAGAAGAAGAGCTGGAAAGCACAATAGAAAACGAGCCGTGGTTCAGTTGAAAAATAAAGAAAAATGTCGAAAGAGACAAAAAAAAGTTAAAGAGGCCCAAAATAGTAAAAATCAATGAATAAAAATCGAGAACGTTTAAAATATTTTTGAAAAAAAAAAAGTTTAAAAAATCGAGAAAAGAGCGGTAAAAAAACTCTTTTGGTCGAAATAAATCAAAAAATGGGCGAAAAGTGAAAAAAATTACAAAAAAATGTCATTTGTCACCGTTTGCCGTAAAAATCCATTGCGTCATTCGACTCTTGAATGAATATTACAAAAGCTACCACTTCACTCATCGCCCCAAAATTCCTTCTCAATTCCAAACCACTCGATACAAAACTTGCTACAAAGCACCAATTCAAACATTCCACGAAAAAACCAAAAAAATGTGACCCATTGACGTAATTGCGTCCGTAAGTCCATTTCAACATTCCAAAAATGCCAATGTCTGAATGGCAAACCGTTTTTGTCTCTCAATTAGCCATTGAGTCGTTTGTTTGTGTGTGATCCATAAATAGCATAAATTCAATCGTTGTTGGACTTGACATTTTTTCCTCCAATTTTTCATTATTTTCTAGTGAGAATTTGTTCTGTCCCTCACTATTCAAATCAAATATTCTATATAAAAAAACACAAACTAAAATGTATTCCATTTTAAACAATCGCAACTATTGATGCATGAAATGTGGTGCTGTGAGAATGGTTGATTGTTCATTGTTTCATTTATGTATTTCCCTGAACGCATGAAAGAATTGTGAAGAAATCGACAATGTAATACCATAAAATTACAGCAACAAAATAAAAAAACAGTGGCAGCAACTCACGAATAGTTAGATTCCGAACTACGGTATTGAATCAAATATTGGGTTCAACGTCACATTCACGGTCGCCTCCGAACAAAAACCTGTTGAGTAATTATTGTTCGATATATATAGCTGGTTGATACATTCTCAAACGATGACGGTTTAAGCGCTTCCAAATATGTGGAATTGCCATTTTGGGTGCCATCCACTTGATTCTTATCGGGTTTTTTTTGCAATGTCTTTTATGTATGCCACATTGAAGAATGAAACAAAGAAAATTGCAGTCGGAATCGGATTAACGATGCATATCGGAACTTTATTGGTTACATTGCATCATAAGTTTTCAAACATGTTTCTTTTTTTCCATTAATGAATGGAGCGACGATGTTGTTTCTCTTTCTCCGCTAGAAATTTACTAGACTTGGTGGCCGTTATCGCATTCAACCGAACCGAAAACAAATAATAATAAACAAACTGTCTTCGTTTCGTAGCATGAACGATAACACACGAACATCGACTCAAAACAATACCCGCATCGCATTTCATTGAGATGTGAATTTGCGTTTTTTTTTCTCTTCTTCTTTGTTTACGTTTTCGTATTCTTCTATATTTTTTCGCTCATATGTTTCCGCGCTCACATGATTTACAATTACAATTCAGTGTGTTACAAACGGAAATATATCGCACTACACAGAATTACACCGATGATGATTTTGCGTAACTTTTATTATCACTGTTTCGGTACACAATCAAAAATGACAGAATATATTGAAGGTTTTTTCCGCTTTTTTTTTACACTTCCGCATTTTGGGATTTTTTTTCGCCTCTCAATAAAATTGGAGAACAACAAAAAAATGGGGGTTTTAATTCAATTAGAATCAAAATGTGAATTAGAAGTTAATCGGTGATCATTCACAGAATAAAGTGCTCGGTTGATAAATGCGCAAATAAATGTTTGTGACTGAAAACGACGGCACGTACTTTCCATAGTCTTATCGTCTCTCGTTTGTTTTGCCTCTAAAATGTAGTTGTCTATCCATAATTCACTCGCAAATGATAATTAAATCTCGTCGTCGACACAAAAACAACAACATCGAAAAACGGCTTTTGACGACGGGCACGACGACAACATATAAAACGGTTGACAAAAGTGAAACTTAGCGATATGAAAGTCCATGCACATTAAAAACGGTTAAAAAGTAGTTATGTTTGCGATTAAAATTATCTTAAAGGTTCATTTGATGGAAAGATGTAGAAAGAAGTATGTGTGTGTATGTTTTGTTGTTGAAATAAATGTGCAATAATGGCATTATATAAACATTGTTGGATTGTAACTAGATTTAAGTGCGATTGAGACAGAGAGAATTGTATCAATTTCGCTCTCCACTGAATCTCATGCCATTTAACTCGAAACTCTATCGGGTTTCTCAATCTGAACCAATTTATACCGTCGCCGGGCGTCATGGCACATTCCAGCACAACTGCACTTAATTGGATTTTACTTACAATTTCAATGTATGAATTAGTTCACCGATGGGCTCGATAAAAATAGAGCGAAGCAATTAACGTTTGTCGCCTCACACATCGCTTTGTTTCAATCAACCTCATCCAGTTTGTTGAACTGAATTTGTTATTCGAACTTGTAATAAATAATTCCAATAACAATAATTCAATATATATATGTGGTTCATGGAGTGCCGACTTATCTGTATGCATACATGTACTTTTATTCCGTGGCAATAAACTAACATTTTCGGGCCTTTGTTTTTCACACGAAAAAACATGAACTCTTTCGTACTCGTTATTATTGTTTTTACTTCTCAAGTTTGTACTCCTGTATTATTATTATTATTTTCTATTGTTGCTGGAATTGTCGTTTAGTCGTTGCTACTGTTTTCTTTACCGACAAAATATTACACCTTTGTTTACACTTCTAATGATTGAGCAATTTCGGAAATTGCCATAATTCTTCGTCAGTTTTTTTTTCTTGTTTGACACTTGTTGAAAACATTAAACAGCATGCTAAACGTTATGTGAATACATTTTTGAATAAAAGTAGGCTGAATTGTGGTTGCGGCTGGTAGTCTAGAATGGTACACATTACATACACAAATAATAGAACACATGGTGTATGGTATAGCTGCTGGCAACAAGTGCCGTTGGTATTTTATGTCATTTCAAATGAATAATGAACATAGGCCGGACTTTAACTGTAATTAGTGTCAATGATACTGGCAATTCAGGCAAATGAAGAATTAAGTCAGTCGCAGACAATTGGTAGCCATGATTAAAATGATGGAAATACAGGCGCCACGCGATTATTCGTTCTCCAAACATGGTTTTTCATTGAAAAATGTATCAATACACAAGGCGATCCGAGGAATACCTTCGAAAATATTCGAAAGAAGATTATCTCTCTTGAGAACTGATGAACAAGTAATTGATTTTTGATGATCCATTTTTTACAGTACACCGTGCTGAAGTAACCCATTTCAAATGACCCACTGTCGATAATTCGAATCGCCACATATAAAACTATAAAAGAGCTTAAAGAGTATGGATTGGGAGATTTGTATTTTTCCATGGCACTCGTTTTTTGGCGATAGACCCCTTCCGATTTTCAATTTTCTTAAATTTTTGGGTTTTTTCTTAAATTTTCGATTTGTTTTTGGAATCGTGTCTCTAAAAACTCAAACTTCAGCTAAATAAAACGAATTTTTCAATAAAATTCTTGATATTCGATATTCATCGGAAGTTTCTTTCAAAAGAATTCATTTTTTCTACTCAAAAACTCCAATCACCATTCTATTTTTATTGAATCATCGTCATTATTGAACCAACCATTGGTGATCTCATAAACAGTCTATGATAGACCTACCCAAAACGAAGCTTAGTTTGACTCACCATTTTGGTCAAATTGATCTCTGTCGTTTTATGTCATTATACCGGACCGCTGAAACTCTTCAATCTTCATTTGTCATTGTCTACCTTCCGTTGAGCACATGATTTCAAATCTAATCTTTTCGTTTCGTCTCTCTCTCTCTCTTTGAATACTTGAGAGAGTTCTCTTACTCTTTCACGTTCTCTAGCTGCGTGGCTCAATCATCTTTCAAGTTTTCCAACTCAAAATCGCCATATTCAAGTCTTCCGCAGTAGGTTCGTGATTTTGTCATCAAATCGCAATTTGAGCTCGATAGTCATCAATTTAAGCTTGGCAATTCTTACAACTAATCGGTGAGCTGACCATAACAATGTATCATTTGAATACGCACATTTGAATACGTTTTATGCAAAAACACACAATTTGTAGAAATGAAAAGTAAAAGTTGTCCAGATACATCAAAAACCATTGTCATTGAATCGAACTTTCGTATCCAGAGTCCGGTTTCAATTGTTTGACGAAATCGAAAGTATATAATAAATAATAACAACGGCAAAGAAAACCGTGAAAGAATTTCAAAGCAAACGTGAGTGTGTGGCGATTTTGAATGAAGAGACGCAAAAAAAAAATCGAAAGTGCTATCGCCGCTAGCGTCATACAATATATACAAATCAATTGTTGTAATTGCACATTTTGTCCGGAGGAAGATGAAAGAATTCAATTGTTTTCGTGTTTTTTTGGTTGTTTGAATAAGTTCCGCATTCGATAAATACGCCGTTTCGAATGTGTTAATTCCAATCCCGTTGTACGCTTGTTATGTAAAATAATAACCAGACATGGTTCCATGGTGTTAAATTTTTTGTAAAATCACACACCGATTCATTGCTCTGTCGGACCTTCCACAATAAACACCGTTGGTTCCTAGCAATCAAACACACTAATCGACACCATTTTTCGGTAGAATTTTATAGGTAGCTTAATAAAGTACAGAAAATACAAAAAAATATCAATTTTTTATCATCATTTTTTTGAAAATTAAACTTTCAATAACAAACAATGATAAAATTTTCCATTAATTTCGACGCGAAGAAGGACAAAGTCTTAATTAACCCGAGTTTTATCGCACATCGCATTTAAATGACTTTCGTGGTTTTTAGAAATAACGAGCAAACGTAATATTAAATTTATATCGATGTCACAGTACCAAGGTCACAGAAAAAAATGTTTGCTTTTCTGTGAATTACGAGTTTTAGTTAAATAAAATTGACTTTTAGTTAAGTCGTCACGTCGTGATGTAAAAAAAACTAACAACATGAAAATAACTCCAAATTACTTCTTCATTTACTTATGGTTGCAGTGAAAATCAACTTTTTGTCACTCTGTTTGAATGTAATATGGCATGCAGCAATTTAGCTGCGGTTTCAACATACTTTTTTTCACGTCATGACATTCGCAAAGATTCAAAACATCGATTGTGACATGCAATTCGCTTAAACTTGGTTATAACACTAACCAGAGCTTTGGAAAGAGGGAGGTAGAGAGAAATAGTAAGAATTATGCAGTGTGAACACGAACATTCGGTAGGTTACAAGGTTTGAGTGTGAATGCAATGCACAGATAATGACTTAATGCAAACTTTTACAGTTTTAATCATGTATGATTGAACCTTCATCAAATTAATAATGCAATGGTGGTACCGCTTGGTTTTCGTCACGTATTTTGCTCGAACCTTTAAACCAGTGTTTGATCAAAATCAAATGTGCATTTTTGACATTTTCCACATTTTGCACTGTATTTTCTTAAGAGCCATGCAGAAAATGGGACAACCTCGACTTTGTCATGAAGATAAGATCCGGGTCTTGACCGCACCATAAAATACAAGAAATAGAAAATGCACCGAATTGCTCAAAAGAGATTGAAAACCGTTGCAACCAGGGACTGGAAACTTTGAATTGTCTTCGAAAAATTGTTTGGAACCGAAGTCCGTTCGAACTTTAAAAATAGTTCGAAACTGAAAAACGATCTAACAAAGGTCTGAACAAAAATCGAAGCAGAAAAATCTCTAAAAACTTCATCAAACTTCGAAACGCTTCGAAATCTGATCAAAAAGGTTGCACAATTTTCATAAATAAAAAGTCATGCTCGACCGACACTGAGACCGACAGCGGTCCATTTATTAAATGCGCTATGTTGTAAATGGTTTTATCTTAAGCCTCGAAAAGTCTTTGAAAAGTGACTTTTTAAAAGTCAACTAATGAAAATGCCATAAATTCTGTTGCCTGATCACAGTTTTTATTCATTTCGTGCTTATTAAAAGGTCAAAGTAACACAAATTCTGCATGATTTGTTAAGCTAATAAGATTACATGTTGAAATGCTCGAGTGTTCTTTAATAAAAACCCCGTGTAAAGACGGTTAATGCTTTTTTGATTTGAAATTTTCCACACAAATCATGCCCGGTCGTTCAATTTGATGTAATCATAATCATGTGCGAAAATGTAATAGTGATAAAACGTCAATTGGTTAAAAATGAATTGGTAAACTGTGCGATGAAGATTCTCGAAATTTTATCATGTGTGGAGCGAAAATCAAGTCAAATTTAATTTAATCGAATTCAATTTGGTGCATGGCAGTTCCATCGCTTAATTAAATCAACGACAACCATTTTCGTCGGTTGCATTTGAAGCGCAATAAACGAATGCTGTGTCGGTCATTCAATTTGAACAATCGCGCTAATTCAATAAAGCAAATCAACTCAACAACACACATCATTTGAATTCTGTTTTAATGCGAGACATAAATCACTGTCAAAAGACATTTCTTCGCTTGCCGAGAGTGCAGAGAATAAACCAGAGCCTCATTCATAGTCAGCAAAACACACAGAGTGTTTCTTTGTTTTGATTCGACATTCGATCGAATAACACCCTCTGTGGGCTTTGTTATTGTCATGAATCCGCGAAAAATAGACGACTTTCAACGGTTCTCGGCGTAACCAATCCAAATATAATCTAATGAATACAACTATTTTAAATCGTAAATTGTGTATACACGTCGTTAACATTCAAATTTCGTACCAATGTGCGAAGTACGCGCGAGCGCGCAGATCTTCATTTCAATTCAAGACAATCACAAATCGTGACTTGTTTACTGCGATATGGAACGAAAAATGTACGCGCCGCCGAGAACTGAGCGAAACGTGAACATTGTTACCCATTGTTAATCATTTTATTATCGATCGCTTGGATAATTATTCGCTAAAATTCGTGAATTCGAAAGTGGATTTACCTTTTTTCAAATATCATCGTTTACATTCTTCGAATTCCGAAACCATTTTGAACTCGTTTAAAGCACGTCGAGTCTTTAACATTCGCACACACACGATCTATTTGCAAGTCATTCAATTGAAAAATTCAACATTGCATTGATATTTTGATATATATGTGGAAAATTTCAGATTTAAAAAATGTTGACGAACAAAGAGAACGTTCAAGTGATTGATGAGTCGAGAATTCTGAATACAAATGAGAAGTGTCAATTAACGCTGTGAAAACAAAAACTGAATTGATTTGCAAAAAAATGGCGAATTAAACATCTGAATGTGATTTTCGAACATGAAATCATCGAATTAAAATTCCAGTCTTCTTATATTGAAAACGACGCACCTCAAAATTATTATGTAAGCACCACAAAAAAATGTTTCAAAATTCATGAATTCATGAAACGGCCAAATTCCATTCAATTCGAAATAATTTGAATTTTTAATCAGATCGAATTCCGGTGAAATCAGAAGTTTCAGTGTAAATGTTAAGCAATTATAATTTTCAAAATTCGTTGTACGACGTTCGCTGTCGAATATAGTCTTCTTTTAACTTTAATGAACTCGTTTAAAAAAATTAGAAACGAAAATTTCATAATTTTCATGGAAAAAACTTAATTTTCATTTTTTTTTCGATGAACTGCAATTAAAGTCCAATTAAATTTGAAACTGAAAGAAAAAAAATTAAATCAAAAAAATCATTTATATTCGATTAAAAAATGTTCACGTTTTCATTAAATTTCAAGGCATCATTTTTGCAATTTCAAACCTGTGGAAAAAAATGAGAGAGAAAGGCACTTAAAATAATGTAAAAAGAGACACTTTTCGGGGACAAAGCAAAAAAAGTTAAAAAATCGGGTTGAAATTCAAAAACCATATTGATTATCATCAACGCGTCGAAAAAAGTCTCGCGGCATACATTATCAATAATAATAAAATCCACTGGACGATGAAAAAACGTATCTAAAAATAGTCATTAATATGTGGAATGTTAAAAATTACAGACGCTTGATTGACATTTATACGCTTCTCGTGTCGACCCGTCGTTATTATCATTTTCATATGTTTTTGTTCACGTCTCATCTCCTTCTAATCGGACAATGACAAAAAAGCACTTTGAGTTCATACATTCTTTTTTTTTTGTATTTTCGACACATTTATATAGTGAAATAAACAAATTGGACGTTTTTTTTCAACAGTTATGGTTATCATCGCTCAATAATCTCATGTTTTTTGTCGGCACGTGACAGTAAACAGGCAAAAAATCCCCCCACCGGTAAACGCGTTTTAAACTAGTTTTTGTTTGGGATTCGAGTAACGTGACAATTTAAAAATATCGAGATCCGGGTTTTGAAAACACTCCGAATTGTTTGTTTTGAACAACATCTTGGTCACGCTTTGATATCATGTAATTCAACATCTTCTCGCACTAGGGGAAATGATCTATTCGCGAATGGACAAAATTTATTAGTTGTATGATAAAGTCGTCATTTTGGTAAAATAATTCAAGAAATTCGCATACAATTCGCAAGCTAATCGCAAAAAGTTATCACAATCAAACTATATAAATATACGCTTGCAAACGAACCAAGTGAATAGCGGCGACGCAAGAAAACGAAGTGAGTGAATAGCGGCAACGGATAACATTTTTTCTTTCGTTCGTTGTCGCTATTCACTCATTTCGTTTTCGTGCGTCGCCGCTATTCACTTGGCTCGTTTACAAGCGTTCACAATTTGATACATACAAAACATACAAATTTTGCGAATTGTCTCACGTTCATAGCGTTTTGTTTGCGAATTGTTTTTTAAATCACAACTTTACTGGCCCATCGCTTACAAATCATTTCGCATGAAATTCACAAAATATCGAATAATTCGCTATTTTCTGATCGAGATCCGATCCCCTAGTTCTCGCATTTCAATCAACTTATTTCAAGTGCAAGTATAACATTATTGGACGAGAAAAAAATCCATATTCAATTGAGACGTCATTTAAATACGTCGACGTCATTTGGCCAAGTTTAATGAATATGTAAACAACAAATAGTTTCTACTACCACACACACCATTTTAGTTTATTCAAACGGCGAATATAAAGCGAGTAATTTAAATTAGACGGTTTTTAAATTGAGGAGAGATTAATGATAGCAAAGCGCATAAATCTGACACATCCGAACATAAATTCGACAGTTAAGCAGCAATTTAATACACCGACACTTTTTATAGATTCAAATTGGTGGCGACCTTCAGCAGCAGTTCAATCGGAAGAATTGCATATTGATGTCACATATATATACAGTGAATCTTATTTTTTTGATAGACAAAATAACAAGCAAAGTAAGCAGAGAAACTCTCCACTAACATAGGATTCATATACGAATGGCGTGTGAGTGGAGTGTGTCATGCAAAATTTTGTCTACCAAAAATATTAGATTCACTGTAGAAGCGGAATACCTTAGTGATGACTGATGAGCAAAATATTAAAATTTAAAAAAATCCACTGTCTCCAGTGCTCTGAGTAGCTGGAAGTTGTCCTTCTCACAAATCTATTCAAAACATCGAGAGGAGAGTATGTTTTTATTCAGACATTACTCAACTATAAGCGCTGAATAACATACTCTCTTCTCGATTTATTCAATAGATATATTGTTCTGAAAAACCTTCTCTACAGAGACGTACTACATGAAGTATAGAAACATCAAAATTTTGCTCCGAAAAGAATCGGATTTGACAAATGTTGAAAATACTTCAATTAGCTTTTTATTAGATTAGAAAAAGTGTCTGTCGAACACAAAGAGCTAGCTTGTATCGCAATTCTTCACGATGTATTTGATTAAATTTAAGCGTTGAATAATTGAAATTGAATGGTTAAAACGGTTGTCGAGACTGGCACTGCCATATAAAATTATGTACTCTAAAGCCAGACGATTTAAGTCTGAATTCAAAGCCGCGTCTAAATACCTTCAAGGACAAAAGTTCAAAAATTTTACAGACACTTTGATATTTACTCATACAATTATTCATTTTAAATGATTTTATTATTTATTTGAAATGATTTTAAATAAAATAAATGCCTATTTTTGCCATTTTGTCTACTAATTTGTTGTTTCTTGCTGCCTCTCGAATTTTGAATGAGCTTGTGATATAAAGAGATGGCAAAATCAACACAAGTTACAGTGTAGTCCAACATGTTATCAGTGTCATAAGCTATTTTTACACTCACAAAACGTTTGTGTTATAAGTCAGTTGGTAAGGGGAAAGTATTTACAGCGCTAAACGGTTCATTATCCATATTCTTCTTATTCTTTCAATTTCACTTGGAATGATCAAGTCTGTTTCAATGACTGCCATGAACTCGAAACTTTTTCCAACATTTGAATCGATTATTATAAAATGTTTACATATACAAGAGTCTCTTGTCAAGAGATATTCATTATATTCTGCTTTATTGTGTAAAAGTTTAGTTGTTGTTGCTCCAATTCCTAATAAATAATGCAATAATAATTTATTGCATAATGAATCATGTGTTGTTCGATTAATGATGCCGATTGACATTGAAATCTTCAATTAACTGGCAATCAATTGAATCGATTTATTGAAAAAGCAATGAACCAATCTTTTTCTTTGCCGTGGCTTTGGAGAAAGACATTTTTTAATAATTTTTTCCGAATTTTTCACTATTATTTCCTACTAGATTTCCTACATTGAATTTATTAAAAAAAAAAATCTTTTTCCTATCTTCCAGTATAACATCGGACTGCGGGATCTCCAATTGGATACAATACTTTTTGCTAAAAAGTATTCAAACGTTTATTCCAAGAACCATGATGATGGATCGATTTTTCACAAAATCAATGTGCCGTCAATTGATGGCACTGGCACTATTATCGTTAATTTGCATGTCTGACGGTCATTTGATTAAAAAACGACACGACGGAAGTGTTGTTTCGAATGGCAACGAATCGAATCCACAACCAGAAATTGATGAAGCATCCGAGACTGATGCCGAAGGCATTCACAGTGGCATAGAGGTGACAAATAATGGAAATGACAATAATGATGTAAATAACACGCCGGAAATAAAAGTGACAAGCACAACCGATGTAAATAATGGCATTGAACAAAATTTTACCGGCAACACCAATAGCACCAATCAAACGGTCAACGAGACAATAGCATCGATCAATGGCACCAATCAAACGGTCACCAATTTACAAAAAGCGAATTTTACCAAAGAAATTAGTCAAGACGATTCCGTAGAAAATAAGTGAGTAGAGACCCCACACTGTGAAGCGAAACAGTGTTCTTTTGACAACAAATCTCAATCTAATTTATTCGAATTATTTTCAGATTGCCATCAAAACTTAGCGATAAGTCAGAGCCAGTTGCAAAGCCAATAGCTCGAATAGCCGCTGTTTCATTGAAGGATGACGAAAACAAAGAAATTCAATCAACTCGAACTCAACCATCAAATCCTTCCGAAAAACCAAAGAGACTTGACACAACATTTGCACGATCAACCGAACGCACGGTTGCTGCTGACATCGAAGTCAGTACAGTGCCGGTAAGTCAGTCAACCGCATCGATTCTATCGACAATTGTACAATCGCCAAAAATTGCGGCGACCGAAAAAATTCCATCGCGAATTTCATCAATTTCAATGCCAGAGATGACGGAAAAACGTGCAAAATTTTTAAGTGAAAAACTCGAGACGTCATCACCATCAACGGCTCACAATCCCGATGCATCGTGGTCGAATCTGAAGACCGTTGGTGAAGTACATCATAATAATGTGACGTTGGGCATTAAATCGGTTAATGGAAAATTGGACAGTGAAGAAGTGGCCGAAAGTAGCCATTCATCTGAGTCGGCAGCCGCACAAAAAGACGGCGAAGAACATGAAACACAATTACAAAAATCAAACTCGAGTCAAATTTCCGATGTTTCTGACGATAATTCGTTGAGCTCATTACAGTCCTCGTCATCATCGCATCGACCCACAAATTCGGTGACGCCAAAAATTAAAACAACCGAATTTGATGAATCCAAACAGGCGGTGGACAAAGAGCAACCAACTGAAATTCCAAAGACAAAAGTTACGGATGTGATGCAAACCACGAAGGTCACGGAATTGAAGGAAGAACATCCGAAAATCGTTGACGGATCCACGGCAGCTGGCATTAGCTCAACTCCATCTGGTGTAAGTCCATCAGTGTTAAATTCGACCGAACGTTCAAAAGCTGAAGAAAGTACGGAAAGAGTGACTGAAAATGTGACAGAACCCGCGACGGAAAAAGATGTCTATACAACGACCGAAGAGGATGAACCAACCACAACGATCGAAGTAGAAACTGTGATGCCAAATGACACGACGACCTTAAGTCACATTCCAACGGTGAAAACTAAAGAAAATTTGGTCGTAGAAACAACAACAGCAACAGCAATGATCCCGACAACCGAAACAACAGACGTTCCAACGACAATTTATGTTAGTTCACCCAAAGAAGATGAGAATAAAGTGCATCACGAGTACATTGAAAATGTGGTACCTGTTCAACCTACCGAATCGATTCAATCAAATCAATCTTTTTCAATCAATTCGAATACAACGCCCATGGTCGAAATCGAGTCAACAACTCCCGAAATAACAAAGGTATTCGTTCATCCAACGAAACCAATCACCACAAAAGCAAATTCAACCGAAATAAATCAAAAAGTCATCAATGATGGAAAAGTACGTGAACCGATTTTCAGTTCGACATCAACAACGGAACGAAGTGTAACGACAACAGTACTCCCAGTCAATGAATCAACCGACGCACCACTGCTGCAAACCACTACCTTCGTTTCGGTGCAACCAAAATCACCACCAGAAACCGATACCGTTACACCAGAATCACTGCCACCAGAGCACACCGAAGGTGTGGCACAAGGTGAAATCGGCGAACCGGCCGATGTAAACGCAATGATTGCCATTGGCATCAGTCTTGTTGCTGTGATTACATTGATTTTACTCGTTGGTTTTTTGTTGGTCATGCGAAAACGACAAAAACAATTGACCTACGGTCAAAGATGCCGACCGATTGGCCTGGACGCATACAGTTTGGATAATATTTCGGTGTACAACAGTGTAAGACGGAAGAGTGCAATGCGAACATCAAAACGTGCTTTTGGGAATGCCGGTTTCGATGATCCTGGACTGAAGAATAACCCATTGAGCATTTCACAATTGGCAACATTCTCACAGAAACGCGTTTCGATCAATGAAGAATTCAAAGATATTCCCACAGTAACTGCACGCATTGAAGAGGTGCCCGTTGGATGCGAGGATAAGAATAGGCAAGAGTCAATTTTTTACACTTTTTCCAAAGTTCCAAATTATTTTCTTTTCCCTTCCCGAATAGATACGCAAATGTGGTACCACTGCCGGAGAGTCGTGTCCATTTGAAGCAAGTCGATGACGACGAAAAAACCGAATACATTAATGCAAACTTTGTAAAAGGTCCCAAAGATACAACCCATTACTATATTGCTTGTCAAGCCCCACTCGAGCATACCGTCATTGATTTTTGGCGTATGATCTGGGAACAAAATTCACGCGTCATTATTATGGCCACCGATTTAACGGAAAATGGCATTGAAAAATGTGCCGAATATTTACCATCGTCGTTTGTAATTGACAATCATGTCACGTTCGGTGACTATCAAATCACATTGAAAAATCGTGAAGTTCGTGATAAATACGCGATGTCAACGGTTCATTTGAAAAATGAATGCACAAAAACATGGCGAGAAATTACACACTTTTGGTATCAATGGCCAGAGAATGGTGTGCCAATCGATGAAGCTAGTGTTATTGCTATGTTGTTGGAGGCGCGTAGCTACTTGAAAATGGTTACACCAGAACAAAGCGATAAAAGTGGACAAGCAGAAAGCGATCTCGATAGTAAAATCGGCAATGGCAACGCAGATAAGACCAAATCATTGCAACGGGTTCAAGGGTAAGATTATCGTTACCATAAATTTACACAGAAAATTGACAATTTTTTTTCCTATTTTTCTATGTTTTCGATTTTTTTTTTTTTGTACTTTTGTAAATCTTTTCTGGAAATCATTTTTCTCTTATTTTAAATTAATTTAAAATTTATTAATCTTATTAAATTAATAAATTTCTTGAAAAATTTTCAGACCGTTGACAGTGCACTGTTCACCGGGAACTGGTCGTACAGGAACAATCATCGCATGTGATATTGCAATTAGATCACTTGAGCAACCAGCACGAAATGTCGATGTGCCGCAAATTGTCTATTTCGTTCGAAGAGGTCGTGCCAGTGCCGTTCAAACACGCGAGCAATACGAATTTATCTATAAAGTATGAATCACTTTTTTATCAGCATTTTATGTCGGTCATAATGGTTAAGGCCAAACGAAGTCAAGCTTTGATTTTATCGAATTAATATGAGAGACGGAATTAAATAATGACTAATTGCACTTACATTCAGTTTAATGATTTTTGCTGAAAAAAATACTGTACTGTGAAACAAATCAAATAATGTCATAGAAATTATTTTATGTGGTTCAAATCAATTTAAGAAAAATCGATTTTAATTCGGTCATTCAATGTCAAGAACTTCTTCGTTTTGTGCCTTTTCTTTTGTTCAATTTAATTTTTTTTACTTTTAAATTTCAATTAAATTTGAATTTGAATATAATAAAATGTCTCTATATTTCAGGTGGCTCATGTGTATGCAACAAAATTAACGGGTCCAGTGAATGATAATTGAGTCGTTCATACGTGTTCAAGGGGCATTCGTGCAAAGAGTGCAATCTCCACAATTTCCTGAAGCCAAGCGGTTAATCAATTACCCTCTCAAACGAACTGAAGAACTAAAAATCCGATGACGACAAAAAAGTTTCAAGACGAATTCATGGTCATTTGGAAGCTTTGTGGCATCTTTGTCATTTGTGACAAAAAAGAAATTTATACTTTTAGTAAATTTATTGCAAAAGAAACCAAAATATAATTTGCATAGTTTAAGGATCACATCTGTAATAATGAAAAATGTAAAAAAAAACTCAATTGAGTATATTTCAAGTAGTGCTAAGATTTTGGGACCATATATTGTGATAAAAATTGGCTTGCTCGCCCATATCATTGCAGCTTGTAAATACTGTAAAATTATTAGCTATTCCCATTGGCAAGTTATTTAGTTAATCTAGAGAGAACTAGTATCTGAAACAAAAATTGGCTTGATATTGGTCGATTTGACGTGCAGCTGCATCGAGAACACACAGAATACGCGTGCGTTAGAGAAAATTGCATCACATTGAATAGGTGTTAAGGAAAGGTTTATTAGTCAAAGAGTGGCATAAAAGGGCATGAGCCCAATGCCAAATTATGCTATACGTAACGTGTAAATTTAGTCGAATTTATTAGAATGTTTCCATGAATTGAGCTAAACCGAAAATATTTAAAACAGTATCGCAGTCGATATGAAATTCGGAGTTTTTTTTGTGTAAATATTTAGCAACTATTGATCAAGACCATTCCACTCAAAATCAATGATATTTTTTTTTTAAACGTATTATTATATAAAATTATCAATGAACAATGATATTCAAACATTCCATGAACCGAAGTTTATGTAGTGAAATTATTTTTTATTCCAGCCACACTGGAGAAGTATTTGAATAATACTTTAACCGAATAATCGAAAATAAATATGAAATGAATATTTTTTGGCGTTTATTTTTTCGTCGTTTTTTGGCAGGTTTCATAGGGAGAGATGGGTTGACCAACAAAAAAATCTTTTCGTTTTTTAGACCGGGGTAAATCCCGAAGACTTACCGAAGACTTAAACGGAAAGGGGCCAAACACAGAACTCTATCAAAACCTCCGCCCACCTATGGGCTCGCATTGCGATAACATCTATGCAACTATCCGTCCGGATATAAAATCGATAAAAAAACTAAGCATTCTATACAATTTTTTTAGTTCTGTGAAAAAACGGATTTTTTGGCGAATCAAAGGACAGATTTTGAAGTTCACATTTGCAGAACTTCTTTCAATTAAAAGAGACTGGATTCAATATAAAATAACAAAAACTGGCCTTCAATAAATTTTGGCTTTATTTAATTCGATAAAAAACATTGTTCACTTGAACCGACTAGAATATTCTTGACCTCAAGAAATTTGTCAAAATAAAACTGCAACTTGCCCATACATTTTTTTATATGAACATGTTGCTCTCTTTAACAAATTCCTTGAGCTCACGAATATTCTAACCGATTCTCTTTAAAATAATACTATAGTTTGATTGGTATACCATTGACGATTTGAAACCAAATTTTGATTTTAAAGAAGACTAAATGAAGAATAAGATAATTACAAATAAATGCGGCGTACATCTTCCAATTCAGCTGGTTTCCGGCACAAAGGACAGTTCGGACAATCTTCAAGTGCCACTGTAATACACATTGTACAAAATATATGGCCACATGCAATGGAAGAGACACTCTTTCCCTTCAGGCTTTCAAAACAAATGACGCATTCTTTTTGTTCTAACATTGGTTCCGGTTCTGGTGCCGTTGGTTTTTGTAAATCTCGAAATAAAATTTCATCTTGACTGAGTGATGCGACTTCCACTTCGATCGTTATTGAATTGTTGTTAATAAACTCATTTTGTGGATTCAGCAGTTCATCCCATGATAAGAAATTGTTCGTCCATAGGCTATGACCCGGTAGAAAGTATTTTTTCTGAACTTGTTTCACTGAATGCTCAGTTTTGGCGGAAAGAATTCGCACCAACATTTGATGGTTGCATGGTTTGTCAATTTTCAACGTCAAACGTACGCAAAGTTGATCATTATGTTTGTAAATCGTCAATTTCCATATCCAATCTTCATTTGTGAACTCTGGTGATTCAACAGCCATTAGCGATCGAATATTTTTAACTGTCGCTTGATATTTACGGCGATTATTTATGTGATTTATAAAATTATGATCATCACCACACTTGAAAATTAAATCACTTTTGTTGGGATCATTTGGATCGGCGACATCAATTTTCACATCCAAAGTGATCGTGTCATTTTTCACATAAAATTTGCTTGCATCAAATAAATCGCTCCATTCGATAAATGCTTCGCCATGACCAAATTTATCATCGTGCACACATGGTAAAGAGTGATGTTCAACTGCGGCTGCATTGTGACCAAACGACAAGAGTTTTATCGAGATAGATGCTGCGTAAGACCATTTCGACGATGTGTCTTGTTTTCGGCAATGTAAGTAAGCAAAAAGTGAGTATTTATTGTCAGCCATCTTCTTGCAAATGCGAATCATCCACGGAATGCCACGGATCATTATTTCAGTTGAATAAATATTCTCATGCAATTCGCTAATTTTCGAAATTTCGATGAAAAATCGGGGAATTGATATCGTTGATGCTAACGTTTGGAGAAAATGCCTTGCATTTAGAATGGAAGCATTCTCCATGAATGAAATCTCGAGCGTAATTGATTTATCGTTCAAAAAGCCATTTGATGGTTCCACTAACTCATTCCATGCTAGGAACTTTTCCATTCGAGCCCGATCAAAGTGTACAGCTGTTTTCTCTTTGCCGTTTTTTGAACGAAGTTTCACTAACATCCATTTGATTGATTCACCATTAAAATCTAAACACATTGCAAGATGACCGTTATATTTACAAACGGTTAATGTTAGTTTTGAATTTTGTAAGTTAAATTTTGATGATTTGACAGCTGTTAAATGTTCGATATTTTTTATGGTTATATCAAATTTTGAAATGTCATCGGTTTTCTCATGGTTTTTAAGAATGATCTCACTTTGATTACGGCCAGTTGAATCAGCGACTATTATTTTCACTTTTAATTTGATGGTGTCATTGTTCACATAAGATTTGCTCCCATAAATCAGTCGACACATTAAATCGTTCCAATCGATGAACGATGAAGTACCAATTACATTATCGTTCACACAAAAAACATGCGGTAATATATGATGGACATCTGGCTCCACATTCGGCTCAAGCGATTGAAGTTTGATCGAAGCGGACGCAACACAACACCAATTTTTGGATTTGTTTTCTTTTTTGCACTGCAAATAAACGCCAAGCAATGATTTTCTTCCGTTAAAATGTTTCTTGAGATGAATTTGCCATGGTATTTCTTGAACAATTACTATCGGCGACCAAAATGTTTCCAATTGAAGAATGTTTGGAACTTTGAACGAAAAATCTATTTCAGAAATCGACATGTTTTATGCTTGAATTTTGATCTATGAACAACCAATCTTCTTATGACTTCGAGGAGTTTACGAAAACAATGAGACGATTGTATGCGGTTCTGAAAGAGAATGAATTCATCACTTTGAAGTATCATTTATAATTATTCAATGTGGTAAAGCAAAGCGGGGATTTCCAAATCAGATTCATCTGTGACTTATGATAGCGTGCGTAGGCGACGTGTACTCGTTCCCAAATATGGTATTTTGATATGTTTTCATCATTACATATAACACACTGTTTATATATAGTCATAGTGTACGTTTTTTGTCTGGGATTTTTCATTTTTTGCTTATGTAAAGTTCTCAAAAATTTCCACATTTTTAATTATATTTTGGTTTAAACAAAAAAATGAATATGCTAATCAGAAGCTTTGTGTTTGCGTATGTAGAAATAGAAAGTTAGTTGGCAATATACTCAAATATTCTCTGACTGATGCCGATAAAAACTGCGATAGTAACTGTTGGTACGTGTTACTGTTTCAATATGATGATATCTTTAAGTAACTTAAATAGATATAATAAACTCATATAATTCACAAAAAAAATTTTTTTGAAAACGGCGATTTTTTTTGAAAACTGACGGAACTGATACATTTAATTATATTTGTGTCGCAATACTGACGGTATTACATTTTGCTGATGATGAATAGCAGTATGAGTCATACCCGTGTGCAAAAGTAGTGAGTGACTGACCAGTTGGGTGAAATCAACTGAAAATGCATTTTGCTAACTGT
>NW_022200428.1:171033-171252 GCF_009176525.2 Contarinia nasturtii | reverse complement strand
TTGAGTTCTTAGAGAGCACTCTCACTGGCTTCTCAGTGTCTCCACTCTCCACTCATTTGCATCACTTTCAATCTTCGATGGGAACCCGTCATTTTTCACAATAGTTCTCTTTGGAAGGGAATACTTTTATATTCGATGTATATCGCTATAGCAATAACCCGTTCAGTGGTGACATTTTTTCAATTTAATTTCTAGTGCTTTGAAGAAATGATTTCTTTT
>NW_022200428.1:91792-171023 GCF_009176525.2 Contarinia nasturtii | reverse complement strand
TCTCTTTCGCCGTTGATTCGTTGTCTTTTTTTGTGCGATATTTTGGTTGATTTGATTGCCAATGTTATCCAGAGATGCTGTGGCAGTTTCATGAATCAAATCGGCAACAATCGAATCGTTCTCTATATTAATATGAATTGCTTCGACTTCTGGACCATCAATTTCTTTGATTTCATCAAATTCACTCGTCGCTCGACCTGCTTCATTTTTTCCGATCATTCCCTTCGTTGTTCCATCGCTGATTGTGCCATTTCCAATGTTCACTTCGCTCAGGTCACTTTCTGTCGTCACACTAGGCAATAACTGTGGCTCATCCATGGCATTATTCACATCTAGACGATCGGTGACTTCATTTATCTCTTCACGTGCCACTGCTGTAATCGCTTCAATCGCTGGTTGATTTCTCGTCACTTCCTGAGCTTCTTTGCCATTCATTTCATTGTCGATGGTGTCTGACAGTTCCACGGTATTTTCAGGAATCAAATCGATGCGTTCGTCACCGGTCGTATCGTTTGGTAGATCGATGTGTATCGGTTCGTCTTCTTGTGCATCCACTGCTTTGATTTCATTCAATTCACCGATGGCTGGACTTACTTCGTCTGTCGTCATTGATTCGTTTGTTGTTCCTTTGTTCGATGCGTCATTTCCAGTATTGTCTTCACTCTCGTCAATTTCATTGGTTGTGGTTGGCATTGATTCTGTCTCATCCATGGCCCCATTCGATGCTGTGTGATTGACGAGTACATTGACCTCTTGGCTTGTCTTCGGATCGTTCGCTGGCTGATTCGATATGATGATTGTCACACAAATAGCGCTCCCATTTCCTCGTCCATTGCCCTGTGTTATTTTGTACGTTGACTGAGCAGTGCCACGCTCTGGCCGACGACAGCTACACAATCCGTTGATCACAGTCTCACCGCTTGCATCGGTGGTCATCTTGTTGGTGTTCAAATTGTGATTTGGCGGAGCATTTTGGTCTGAAACTTCAACGAACTGCTTTTCCAACTTGACTTTATTGAGGAATAGTTCGTACGCTTTGGCGATTCTGTGAAAAGAACAACATGGACACAATTGTTTTAGTCAAATGGTCAAAGATTGGCGTTGAAATACATAAACAAAACACTCAAAAGTTGAGAATAAAGTTTCCTCACCGTTCAATCGATGCTTGAAAGAAGTATTCCTTGAAATTATCGCCAAATGACAGTCGGCTGCATTGAAATGCAGTGTGCACCAATCGTAGCGTTGCTTCCGCTTCATATTGGATGTTGATGCAATATTTGTCTATCGTCTGTTGCCAATTTCCACTCATCATCACTGAAAATACACAAACATTCACGACATTCGATTAGATTTCGCTATGAAATTGGTTCGCATTGATTTTGTGTCGATTGAAAATGTAAAAATTGGACATTTGGAAAAGAAATAATGCTTGTAATAAAGAATAAAATATCTTGTGTTCCGAATTCATTGGGACAATCCTATTATTGCTCGTGTAATTCTATGCACTGGCACACTTTTTTGCCTATTATTTCGTGACAAATACCTAAAATACACACTCTCACACATACGTCACAATCAAAACACATTTGGCTAAACAAATTGTCCGTCTGTCCGACAATTGACGGTGCAGATTGTCCGTCTGAGCCGAATCGAAAAAATCACTCAATGAAATGATTCAACTTGTACACAAATCACAAAAATCCATCGAATTGAAATAATGTCCACATTGATTTTTGGCAGTCTCTTTTCGCTTTTATGACAAATATTACATTGAAACCCGATTTGCTGTTGAACGAAAACACACATTTTGCACACAAACAAAAGTCCATTGGTCCCAGACGGACTGTACAATGCATTTATATGAGTGTAGAATGCCTGCGTTCCGCTGTATATGGAATGAGATTTCGAGAATGGACATGATTCTTTCGCTTATATTATGCGTGTATGTTTCACCGTTATAAAACTCCACTGACTTTTTTCTATTCTTCATAGCACGCATGATGCGAGAGCGTCTTTTGTATGTGTGTAAGGGTTGAACAGATGATTTTGTTTGCACATAATGGAAAAACAAACCGAACCGAATAAAAATCGCGATCATCCCGAATATTATTCAATTGTATGCACTCACACACAGTGGCGAATGTAGCGTTCGCTTTGTCAATGTAAAAAAAAACAATTGCCACACACACTAGGGGGATTCCGCGCGTATTTATGTACCAAAATTTAACTTTATTCTTAAAATCTCATAAAAATTTTAATATCCGACCATATCTGACAATATCTGTAAGTATTCAATCATATCTCAGTTTCTGGAAGTGGGCTTTGGTGGATCCTCAGGATCATGAGAATGCTCCCAGTTCTGGAAGTGGACCCTCAGGATGGGCCAGGGCATTGTCAAACCATAGTCTGGTCCATCCTGAGGATCCACCAAAACCCACTTCCAGAACTGGGAGCGGTCTAATGATCCTGAGGATCCACCAAAGCCCACTTCCAGAACAATTATTAGATCACAATATCTCACAATATCTCACATATTTGTTAAAAATTGACATTTTGTACTTATATCTATTCAAATGCGCTAAAAAAGTTAAAATCTCTTCTATATCTGCAATATTCAAAAGCGCGGTTTCCCCCTAGCACACACACGTACACGGTATCTGGGCCGAATGAAAAAAGCCCCTGCACAAAATGATTTATTTTGGCCGAAATGCATACAAAGCACCAAAATCAATGAATATTCTCGTTGGATTCGATGAATTTGTCTTGTTTCTGTGGCGTACATTCCATCCCAAACCGATAATTCCATTGCTTACCCAAAAACCCAAATCCGTTGTCTCTTTTTCTTCCTCTCTCTCTGTCTCTCTCGCGGATCAATTGCACACGGCAGCACACAGTTTGCACTTTGTATTTCGTGGATATTTATTCCGAATTTCGACGAATGACTATTATGCGATGTAACACAAACTATCCTCTTCGATTTAAATTGCAATTCGATGGATTTCACAGGCAAATAACACAAAAAGATATGAAAACATTCACAGAGCGTACCACAATTGGTTGTGGTCGATGCACAAAAACACACAAAAATACTGTCTCTTCACGTAAACGTCAAACGATGAACTTGACAGCATTCTATATTCAATGTTCCGACGGTGTGGAGAGTACGATTGAGATCATTCACGCGCCACTTTTGAATATGAACCAATGCGTTGAATATTTCATCGGTTTTTCCACTTTTAATTCCAATTTGGAAATTGTTTTTATTCACATTCGAATGATTTTCCATTTAAAATGATCATTTTCTGCAATTTTTCTTCTTCTTCAAAAAGTGAAAAAATGAATGAGACGGAATTTTTTTTCTAGAGAATGTTGACACACAGTTAATCGCCTTGAACCTTAATGTATTTTCTACCGCATCTATTCATTTGTCAATTGATAATTCATCCTGGTTTGTGTTGTTTATTGTTTTGACAAATGAAAACTTTTCAATTTACCTTCAGAGAAACTCAGATGTGGATCAGATTATCATGCTGTTTGTATTGATTAATAAACCAATATAACATTAATCCATTTAGAAGAAATTCATTTTTAACATTCCGGGGAAAATAATACCTTTAATTATGTTTTTTTCGCTTAATTTCTAATTAAACATGCTACCAGCTGGACATGATTGAATACATAGTTAGAAAGGTATAGTAAATTACTTAAAATTTAACAATAACAAGCATATAAAGAGATATATAAAGAGATTGATGCCAATCGGCGTTTTGTTTGTTTCGATATCAAGGCCTTCTATCAACATTTGGCCCAAAACTAAAACTAATTCAGTTCTGCACCTGAATACAACAAAGAACAGCGCCTACAAGCCTATAACAGCTCTGCATCTTGATTAAAATTATGAATAATAGTAGAATATAAGTAAAACGTATTGTTTGTGTCAACTAAAACCAACGGTATCCACTTGTGCAAATGTCCCAAATGCCGCTGTATGATGTGTTGCGTTTCAATTCAATCATGTTGAAATCGGTGCGATTTTTGGCCCATTTCGTCTCCAAGTACGTCCATTCATCGACGTAAATCGTCAATTTACATGCTCCTTCCAATTTCTCTCGTTCCATATTCATACGTCGTATGTCGAACGTTTCGTTGAAACATTTCATTTTAATTTCCTTGAGTTTCTTCGACATCCCAATAAATTTCATCATGGCTGCCGAACTTAAAGAATCGACCAGCAAACTTTCGAGATTTTCAAAGCCAAATGTTGACCAAACATTGACGGAGTTCAAAAACTGTTGTTCGAAATCATATCGAGCATATTCCGTGACACTGTTTAAAGGTGGTAATCCGATGTGATTGTCGGTGGGTATTTGCAGTGTAACAAGTCCATTCAATTCCTGCAAATGATGTGAAAAATCGGTTTTCACGTGCAATCGTTTGTAACAGCATTGTGCATGAAGACTATATGCAGCAACATAAAATCCATTGGAATCATTGTGATCTATGACGGTCAAGTCATCCAGTTCAATTTTGTTGCGAACCAACGAATCGTGGTATCTCATCAGAGTTGATGCATTGGTCGAAAAACTTCGAACGTTCGTATTTCCTTTGAAGAATATACTCAATTCACAACATTGAGGAAGTTCATCGATTGAATCGCATTCCTTCAGTTCCAAGTGTTCAAGTGTCACGTATTTCTGAAGTAACCAACCAATGCCCGGATTTTTTGTGATTGACAACCGTTTCAAGTTGACACATAACTCGAGAAATGCTTCGAAAAAATCATTTTCAAAGTGACAATGACGAATTGTCAAGATTTCCACGCTGCTCAGCATGGGTGCCATTCGATTTAAATCGAGTGCTGTTGAATCAACAAAAACCAATTCCATGTGGGTTGGAGTCTTCACGTTGGCTACGGAATCGTAAAGCAATGCGTCTGGATCACATTGCATCAAAAACAATTTTCGGGCAAATGGCATCAGACCATTCAATTGCCCGTGCTCAGTTGAAATTTCGTCATCGAAAACACGCCACTCAACCTGTTGATATTCACTGCTGAAATATTCACCGGCAATTCGCTGAATATGGCGGCACGTTTGACTAAGTGAATTCAAATCATGGATCGACAACCAATCCAATATTTTTTCCCAACAATTCGAGTTCAATTTGAAAATTGACGGAAGACGTGGCTTTTCTGGATCAAGAGATTCTTTAGCACCAGACACAGGATTGAGTTCATTTTTTTCGTCATTCTTTTGTGCTGAACCATCGTGATCGACGTTGCCATCAATTTGTTCATTCATGGTGTCCGTGTTCACGTGCTCCTCAATGGAATCTGATCCAGATGCACCCTGGAAGCAATTGGAACAATGAAAACAAGTCAACTCAACATGTCACCAATGGTCGTAAAAATCGATTTAACTCTCTTTTGTGTAGGCCCGTCTAGAGGCGAGATTTTAACATTTTTCAAAAACTTTTCACCAAATTTAAAAAAAAAAACCCTCTTAAATAAATTGAATGGCGCCAATTTTGTGTTGACAACACCCAATCGAACAATGGAGCAATAAAGCGTTAAATCGAAAGAGTTCTATTTAAATAAACTTACGTTGTCGTCTTTTTTCGAGCACGATATTCCCATCTTGCAGTTTGCTTCAAGAAGGGAAGAGCACGATGACTGTGTAAGTTTGACGTTCAACCAGCCAGAGTTGACTGTGCTTCGAATGTGTGTGAGACGATGTACCTAACAAAATTCTGTAGAGAGAGAAAAGAATCGCAACTGTCAAACGAATGATGTCACAAAAAACAAATTTCCAAAACAGAAAAAAAACTTGTGCGAACCAACACATTCCAAGAGATATATGTGATTTTCTTCATTCGATGAATTTGTATTTGATACACTGACTTCATTCGATGAATTTGTTTTGTAAAACATGCACGAATATGTTTCGCCCATAAATTGATTCTTACTTTTGCTGAATTGAATCTAATTTTTGAACAAAGGCAATTTTTATTGACGTACTTAAAAAAACATTTGTACAACAGCTAAACAAAATTTTTTTCTCACAAGTCCTATATTGAATGTACCGTGACAATGTTGAGTTCGAAGAACTGATTTTAAGAAGAATACTATTTTGTAGAAGGAACGGTAATTTGTCTTTCTTCGAATTAAAAGTGTATAACAATGTGAAATCCAAACAAAGGTCCCTTGGAAATTATTAATTACAAAAATTAAATCGAAATACAATTGAATCGTTGCGGCGAAAGAGTAGCTCTTATTTTTCTCCAAATAATACTGCAACATTAGGTTTTTTATGAATAGTTGTATTACAACAAATAAACCGTGTGAAAAAAACTTCATGTTGCAGTATTATTTGGAGAAAAATAAGAGCTACTGTTTCACCGCAACGATTCAATTCAAGGTCACAAAATACTTTTTCTCAGCTTTTGCTTTTCGATTTTGAACAGTAAAACAAACAGAACGAATAAATAAAAAAACTTATGTTGTGATCATGTCGTAAGCGATAATCGTTGTGAAAGATCTAGCAAAAAAAGAAAGATGAAATGATGAAATTGAATAATAAACAACGCACACAGGCGTACGCTGTGATGATAGGACGACTATTCGAAAAACTGTCGAGTCATAATTTCGAAAATGTTCGCCAATCGGGTATTTTCGAAATTTATTCGAAATGAAGCTCTGAGTTAATGAAGGATGAAAACAACGGACTTTTCTGATAATAAATTGGAATTGGCATTCTTTTTTGCATTTTTTTCTGAAATATATTGGGAATGTCCTAACCCAATACATTAAATAGTTATGATTGTGCTAGTATGTGAGGTAATTTGAGGAAACTTTTGCCGAGATGTCATTGCACACTGAAGCACACACATACACCGTCGATGTGGTTCGCCATACAATTCCCATAATCTCAGACCTTTATGGTATAGATCGCACGCATACAAACGTGTATTACATTTTTGCGCGGCAATATTGCAGGAGACGTGTAAAACATTTCTTTTAATTTCGGCACACATCAATTCAATTTCAACCAGCATTACCACCACTTCAAATGTACTGAAATCATGTCCATCCCTAGATTTATGCTATCTCATTGTGAATATTAAAAGAAATAAAACAAAAAATCTGTTGATTGAAATCGTAAAATATATGTAATTTATTTCGTGCATGTTTTCCGTGTTGGGTGCCGTATTTTATTGAAAAATTGTCAAATCTAAAAATTGAATGAAATCATCACAAAGCAGTAAATTTCCACTTTTAATATTATCCAAACGCATGATCCCAAACACCCTCGTATGATTCTTTGCGTTTCACCTCAATCAATCCAAAATCGGTTTTATTGTGTTTCGATTTAATTGCCAAATAATCCTCCTCGTCAAGAAAGATCGTAACCTGTTTCGCGCCTTTCAATTTTTTTCGTTCAATGTTCATGGCCACCACGTCAATACCATCACACAAATATTCTATTTTAATTTCCTTTAGTTTCGCCGAATTTCGAAAAAATACACGCAAGTACTCTTCGCTTGTTGCAGGTGTGAAAATTCGTTCAAGATTTTTCAAGTTCATTGACACTTCTTCCATATTCACGACAAAATGCAATCCATCAGAAAGTGCATTCAAAAACAGTTCCATCACACCGTCCAATTGGGGCATCTCTACGTAGTTATAATATGTATTAATGTACAATGTAACAAGTCCCGGCATATTTTTCAAACATTTTGTCGACACCGTTTTCAAGTGTAAACGTTTATAAAAACCCCGCCGATACAGATCATTCACCACAACACATAGTTCATCGATATCATCCACCCTCAAGATTGTCAATTCATCCAATTCAATATTATTTGCGATGAACGAGTCTCGATTTTGAAAGAGAATTTTTTCGGTAGTCGCAAAGCTTCGTACATTCGGATTTTGCTGAAAGAATGTCATCAGTTCGTCATTAACCAATGAATCGCATTCATAGTCAGTCAGTTTAAAATATTGCAATGTCGGATATTTATGGAGTAACCAAGTATTTCCTGCATTTGGTCCGATTGTCAAACGCTTTAGTCTCACGCATAATTTAAGAAATGTTTCAATAAATGAACCATCTAGATAACTATTTCTAAATTTCAACACTTCTACGTTACTTAGATTGTTCTTCATTAGTTTAAGGTCGAGGTTTGTCGAACGAGCATTCACAATTTCCATGGATTTTGGTGACTTGATATTTTTTAGAACGTAACGAAATGAAGCGTCCGGATTTAGTCGGAAGAATGCTAGCTTTTGGGTGAATGGAATAAAACCATCCAATTTCTTACACTGAATGATCTTTTCATTATCATTCACGTGGCAAATAACGTTTTGATATTTCCACTTGAAATATTCGCCAGTTAGTCGTTGAAAATGCTTGCACGTTCGACCAAATGAATGCAATTCTTCCAGCGATAACCAATCGAAGATTTCTTCCCAACAATCGTTGATCAGCTTGAAAATTGGCGGAGGAATGTCAGAGCCAAGGGAAACGGCATCGAAAGCAACAGTAATTTGGTCCGGTGTATCGGTCGCTTTGGTATCAGTGCCGTCATTTTGATGTGACTCATCGACGTCAGTGCTGTTCTGATCTTTAACCGTCTGCTCACTCATTTTGGAGTAGATTTTTATCACAAATACAGACTGGAATGACCTGAAAAATTCGAATTTTCTGGAGTTAAGTGATAAAATTGAAATTGATTTAATAATTTAATCTTTTTTACCTTTAACAGAGTCGATGAAATTTTCCTTATGAATGTAAGTAGACTCGATTGGAACAAATGACTTTGTAAAAAGGTAGGAATTGGTGCTTTCAAGCTTTGTGTGCCGTGTTTCTGCTGTTTTGTACGTCAAAATAATCGAATTTCTATATGAAATATGGAAAAATGTCATTAAAATTAGATTAGATTAGATTGGCTTGAAGATAAGAAATTAGTGCATTTTCAAATTGTGACGTCATTTGTATATTCACATTCATATACTACTCACTAGCGTCGCGACGTGATCTATCTATAAAAAACTTGACAACTTGAATTCACTTATATTTATTTGGATCAATTTTACAAAAAAGAACAGATTATTATTAAGTCAATATTATTCGCGATCCACGACTTATGTTATCAATTATAATTATTCCACTTCAAGACAGAATTGTCAAAAATTGAAATTAATGAAATACCCGATATTGAGGAATTAATTATTATGAATGTGATGGAACGAAGGAGAAATAAATTCTCTATTAAAAGAGAAGAGGAACATTTTTTAAATTTAAACTTACTTTCTTTGTTGATGATCTATTTTACAATGATGTGTAATTGTACGGTATTGACACTGACAGATAAATGACAGGCGATCAGACATTTTGAACTTGACAGTTATAAGCTTTTTAGACAATTCAATGAGACCGGTTCACAATAGAGTGCTAAAAATTCAAATTAAATGGTGCAAATATTTGTTTACGTGCTCAAATTCGAAAAACAATTATTTTGAAGTTTTACTTTTCCGCACACACCTAGTGTGTAAGGTAAAGTATTGGAATCGGTCAAAAAATTAACACCCATAAAGAATGTGTTTTCTGGGTGTTTTTGGGGCCAGGGGACACGAATCTAGCGTTTTTTCGATGTCCGAATGTATGTGCGTACCCTGTACGCTGTACGCAAAAATTTGTTAACACGATAACTTTCAAACAAGAAAAGTAATTCAAAATCTGACTTCACAGGATGATTGGGGGTACCGAGGAATAGAAACCATTAGATTTTGAGCGACTTTGGTTGATAGAGGAATGTGTCATGTCTGGTGTGATGCCCATGGCCATCCATGGGAAAAATTCAATTTTTCCCCCAAAAGTGATATTTAATGAATTCTTAAAGACTCAGAAATATGTATTTCGGTGGTAGATGCGTATTTTATTAAGCTATATATTCGGCATCGAAATATTCTTTAATTTAATAGCAGAAGTACTCGCAAAAGATTTTTCACACTTTCATGGTGAATCCATTTGTATGACATTTGAAAGTATTCTATTTTCTAACAAAGCGCTATAAAAATGTGTCTGACGTTACTTTTGCCATACAAATTATTTTTGAAACACTTTTCATACAAAAATCACAAAAAATTTGGATTTTTGTATGGGAGCCATGTCTGTATGCTACCTGTATGTGAAACTTTGCACAGGTTATTTTAGGCTAAAAAAAACATTCGGAGGGTTTGTAAAAATTTCAACCAAAATTAAGAGTACCTCCCATACAAAATATTCGTTTTTGAGCCAAAAATTGAAAATTTTGTATGGGAGGTACCCCTATTTTGATTGAAATCTATTCAAACTTTCAGAATGTTAGTTTTTTGTGTAAAAAATTGTCTGTGCAAAGTTTTACGTCATTAAAGTAGCATACAGGCATGGCTCCCATACAAAAATTCAATTTTTTGCGAAATATACCAAATAGCTTGCTCATCTATCAACATTATTCTGGCCGAATTATCGCCGGAATATATATATGCACCAAAAAATACCAAAAATGACCCAGTCAAAAACATAAAACACGCCAATTTCATAATGTTTTTTCACATTAATGTATGTTCTGATTTCAATGTAAAATTTTGTGTGATTTTTTTTGAAATTTCTTCAAACTTTCCACACCGAAATTATGCCCCATAAGAGACTGTATAAAATGCAAAACTGTAGCACTGCTAGCGCCACTACGGACAACTATGAAGTTCTAGTCTGTTGTTTGCAACTGAGCAAAAGTCTTTTCACTATTTGGCGGCAACTTAGTGTAGATTACACTGAATTCCGTCGTGGCACTAGCAGTGTGACAGTTTGGGCATAATTTCGGTACGAAACTTTCAGAATATTATTTTCTTTTGGAAAAATAACCTGTGTAACGTAGCACATCCTTACGATACCATACTGGCATGGCTTTCATACAAAAATCCAAATTTTTGTTTCTTTTGTATGAAAAGTATTTAAAATAAAAAGGAACTTACATCCGTAAGTCTAAATTTTCCGCACTGTTTCCAAATTTCTTTCTTTACCGAACGAATATTTATTTCCCGAGAGATATTGTACATGTACTGGTAATTTCTAAGAGCAATAAGGTTTTTTGGCCAATTAATATACAGTAAAACCTGTATCAATAGACTATTGACGTATAAATAATTCAAAATATGAAAATATGTAGTGTGTGTGTATATGGAAAGATAAAAACACCAAATTATTGAATTTTTGTATGGATGCATGATATCACAATGACGTGAAACTTTGCAAAGGCCATTTTTTTACAAAAAAAATAACATTCTGAGAGTTTGGAAAACTTTCAATTAAAAATAAGGGTACCTCCCATATAAAATTTTCAATTTTTGGCTCAAAAACGATTTGGAACAAAAAAAATTTTGGCTCGGGTCGGCAGCTACGTTTTGTATACTGTGCTGCCAAAATAAATTAATATTGGCTGAACAAATTTTAACTAAATTGTATCACTTCGTCTTGGGGGCACTCAGTGCCCGTTAGTGTATTTTGTATGAAAAAATTGAAATTTTTCAATTTTTTATTTTGAATTTTCTCGATATTTTCAGAAATATTGTGTCATTTCGTAAACTAAAGACATGAATGGCAATGAAAGGTGTCAATGAACGTTCGTGTTCGGTTCGTTTTCGAGTTCGTTCGTTTAGTTGACGAACGAACCCGAAAACGAACCCAAGAATTTCGAAAACGAATTCGAACGAACCAATTAAAAATCAAACGAACCGAAAACGAAAACGAACTCAAATACTCCATTGATTGAAAGTAAATTAGTTTCACATTATAATAATTTCACACAAAAATATCAACAACAAACATTTTCACTATTCTTTGCTATTTGAAGAATTTACTTTGAAATTATACTTTGAATTATTTTTGTTACTTTATTGATTTGAATGAATTTAAATAGTACTAATAAAAACAGAAGAGTTACTTAAGTCGCTTAAATATCAAAAACAAAAATTTTAATTACTCAGTTTTCAAATTCAAAATTGCTCATATATGAAGCAATATGTAAATGAATATATCTTTTCCATGAAAATGTGAAATCAAATAATAATGAAATTATTTATTCAGAAAAAAATATTTATTTGACAGCAAGTGAAATGTTTATTTGGTTTTTTCAAAACTTTTTTGAACAACATGTCATCATTTTTGCTTAACAAATATATTTTCCGAACGAACCCGAATCCGAACCCAGAACTTCGAACGCAAAACGAACGAACCGGAAATGAACTCAATTTTTTTTTGAAACGAACTAATCCGAACGAACTAATCCGAACGAACTAGTTAAAAACTGAACGAATCGAAAACGAAAACGAATTAATTTTTTTGAAAACGAACGAACTCGAACCAGTATTTGTGGTTCGTTGACACCCCCATTCATTGAATGCACGCAGCAGATCGGCAGCTACGTTTTGTATACTGTGCTGACAAAATAAAATAAATATTGGCTGAACAAATGTTTGCGGTACCGATGAATTCGACCAGTTTCATTTTCAAAATGGCATTTTACACTGTTTGCCTTTAAGTTTTCTCTGTTAAATTTATCTGATTATGGGAATTCACCTATAAATGAATAAAAAAATGAATTGAACACGAGACATGTTTGTTGTGTATATGTAAAAGTAAATCGAAGCAATTCAATGCAAAACACAATTTCGGCAGAATTTGTTTATAATGTCACACGGAACACCGAACAACGTAACAAGTGTATATATGCTTGTATATGAGAACAATCGATTCATTCGTGCACAAACATTTTTTACAATTCAGCAATTTTCCCATACAAAATATATGAAATTATACGTCGGGCACTGAGTGCCCCAAAGACGCAATGATCATCTTTTTTTTGCCGGCCATTTTTTCGAAAACCATGGCGTGAATAGATGCATATTTTATGTTTTTCAGTAGAAACAGAGGCCGACAACACGAAAAAAATCGGGGTTTAGTGATGTTTGATGAAGAAAATGGTTTAATTTTAGTTTGAAATTTTGCTCGGGCACTGAGTGCCCGATGGACGGTTTTAGGGTTAAGAATACATTAAATATCACTTTTGGAAGAAAAATTGAATTTTTCTCATGAATGGCCATAGGCATCACACCAGACATAACACTTCACTGTATCAACCAAAGTCGCTCAAAATCTAATGGTTTCTATTCCTCGGCACCCCCAATCATCCTATGAAGTCAGATTTTGAATTACTTTTCTTGATTGAAAGTTAACGCGTTAACAAATTTTTGCGTACAGAGTACAAGGTACCACGCACATACATTCGGACATCGAAAATAAAATGTCACAGAATGATAAGGGGTCCCGAGGAATAGAAACCATTAGATTTTGAGCGACTTTGGTTGATAGAGTGAAGTGTCATGTCTGGTGTGATGCTCATGGCCATCCATGGGAAAAATTCAATTTTTCCTCCAAAAGTGATATTTAATGTATTCTTAAACACTAAAAAATTTCAAAAAGTTTGGATTTTTGTATGGAAGCCATGCCTGTATGATATCGTAATGAGCTGAAACTTTGCACAGCTCATTTTTATCACACAAAAATGCCATTCCGAGAGTTTGAAGACATTTCAACGTATATTAGGGGTACCTTCCGAACAAAATTTTGGATTTTACCCCTAAGTTCTGTTGAAATATCTTCAAACTTTCAGAATGACGGCTTTTTGTGAAAAAATACACTGTGCAAAGTTTCACGTCGTTACGATATCATACAGGCATTGATTCAATACTAAAATTCCCATTTTTAGTAATTTTTGTACAAAAAGTCTATCAAAAATTATTTGTATCGCAAAACTAATGTCAGATTCAGTTTTTCGTGAGTTCAAATTAAAGTAAGAGATATGTAATAAATGCATGTTGTGGATTACAGTGCGGAAAAGTTCATCTTACGGATGTAAGACATTTTATTGGTTTTTTATTTAATGTTAACTAACTACAAGTAATAAAAATCCTTATCTTGCGCATATAATGCGATTAAAAGATCGAACATTTATAAATTCAATGTCTTCGTTGTCTTTTTAATTTCAAATACAATTTAATTATTGTGCAGGTGTATAGTATTAATTAAAAGTGCAAAGTGTAAACAATCTATTTATAACATTTGTAGACTAACATTGCAACCGTAACCAAAATGCACAGAATACTTGGAGCATTCGACGGTAATGCTGTTATCAGTTTATATCAGTGTTTCATATATCGCTATCAGTATTCGTAAGATAACTGAGAGGGATATGTTCAGCCAGATATGACACTGTCTAAATTAGACACTGGAGATGGTAAGCGTGTCTAATGCAATTTTGACACAATTTTGACACTCATATCTGGCTGAATTTATCCCTCTCAGTTATCTTACGGATACTGATAGCGATATATGAAACACTGGTTTATATTCATTCTCTTCGTTCCAGTTTAATCATATGCTTATTGATTAATCTCATGCTTATGCTTAGTACTGGTTTTAATTCTTCTATATTTTTATAGATGGTGGTAAGTCGATAATTCCGTATCAAATGTACGATGCAACATTTTACCGAAACTTTTGCATAGCTATAACCTGAAATCAGCATATTTTAATTACAGCGTTCATTGTAAAAAAATGTGTACTAAATTTACCAAAACAATTCCGTGGTCCATAGCTAAATGGAATATAAGCTCCACCAGGCAAATTCTTGACATTTTCATCCATAAATCGATATGGATTATAGACTTTTGCTGTTGATCCATAATATTCTTCGCGAATATGAATCTGACGCAGTCCCAACATAATCGGCACACCCACGGGTACTTCAATGTTATTGTTCAATTTAACGGGTTTGCTTGTAACGCGACCAATTATAGGAACAGTTGGAAAGAGACGCAAAGTTTCGCGAATGCACAATTCAGTAAATTCCAGTTTATCCAAATCGGTTTGTGTTAATTCGGCATCTTTGTATGGCATTACCATTAGAATCTCTTGAAATACCTTCTCTTGATATTCTGGATGCATAGCTAACATTACAGCCACAAAAGCCGATGCAGCTGAGGATGTGTCTGTTGCCTAAAATATATCAACATTTAGTTTATTCATTAGATTGCTGGCAAAATCGAATTTTAGCCATTTTTAATGCCTTCACTCCCGGATCCTTTTACAATTTATCCTCACACCAAAAAATGGCGAATCGTTAAAGTGAGATTTCGCAACTGGTCTATTGATTCACAAACAATCGTACCCCTGTAAGAATTGTTGCCGTTTCAGCAATAACGTTCTCATGTGTGAAATTTGTATTTTCATTCGATATATCTAATAATCGTTCTAAGAATGAATGTGATTCACTTCCGGTTTGAACTTTTTCCTTCAGAATCTGGAAGATTTAAAAAGAACATCAAAAAAAATTACAATTGAAATAAATTCTTCAGTTCTCATTTAAAAAATACCTTTTGAAACAATGTTCTACCAAAACAACTATATTCTCGCAATTTTTTCGCTGATTCAGTTAAATTCCAAATGAAATCAATGTGTAATAATGGATCTAAGATCCGTTTTCCCACTATTTCCAAACCCCTGGTAGTGACAATTTCCAAGTTCAAGTTGACGTTTCGAATAAAAAAAAAGAATGCTAATAATAATGCTTATACTCTTGGATAGTTTACAAAAAAAAGTTATTAAACAAATTACATTACGTCAAAGATACTCGTAATCAATTATACATGTTTTGATAAAAAAAATCGATTTTTTACGCATATCAATAACTCTCACTCAATTCAATCAATCATGTACATGTTAAATTACAATCCACTCTTTTCAATTAAAGTTTTGATTTCCAATAACCAGTAGTTTGATATACTCACTGAGCAAATTGTTGTAGATACTTTTGTTTAACATTTTTTTCTATTTCTGACCCCAACGCTGCTTCGGCAAACATGGCAATTTTGCATGTCGATAAATATGGTAAAATATCAATAAAATCACCATTAATGGGCAGATTAGCTATTGATTTTTGAATATGTTGATTGAAAATCGGTAAGTGTGCACTCACTTTCGATAAATTTACTGACGGACTCAGTAAGCGACGATGATATTTCCATTTTTCAGCTAAAATACGCACATTGTTTAGTTTCAGACAATATTTTAAATTTTTAATACGTCAAACGTTATAAAATCTTTTGAAACCTTTTAATGTAAAAGATCCATCGACTTGCATTGCATCACGGACAATTTTATAGAAAATTTGTGGTTTATTAAGACAATCTTTGGATTTTAGTACAATCTCTGCGTTTTCAGCATCTGATATGAAAACAACCATTTCAGGGCCAAACCATAATCGTATTGGACTCCCATATTTTTTGGTCACCTCATCAAGATATGGTGATAATTCTGAAAAAAAAAGCCACATTAAGAGAAAACTTAAGAATTTATATGAAATTTCAATTTGGTTTGAAATGTTAGAAATTACTGTGTGGGTTTGCTATGCTATAACCATTTCCAATCAAAGGAATTGCAATTGGGCCAGGTAGCTGCCAAGATAGCAGGTAGAGATGTCGACGATTCCACAGTAGATAAGTAGCAAATGTTATGAAAAATACTATCAGAACTAGCATTTTTACAGCGATCGAAATGAACCTATTACTTCAACAGTTGACTATACTTTGATGAACATTTGCACGAGAGGTGCATATTTAGCGCTAAAAATAAATTAGTTGCAAAACTACTGATACATTGTATCAAATGATGCAATTACTCTCAAATTATATTCTTATTAAGTAATTTGCTTCTCATGGAATAATTAATTAATGAATACTTTGTATGCATAGTGCACACTCCACTGATTCCTCTCAAATGGTGCTCATATCTTTCATTAAGTTTTTATTTTCAAATCAGGTTTGTACAAAGTTGTATTTGAAAGACGTATGCAAGTTAAAATTGTTATTTTTATTTGTTGAATTTTAATTAATTTTGCAAACCTTATAACCATTAATTTCGCCCCAATTAAATGTGTTCATGATTTTTTCGTCTATCAAAGAGTTCTCGGTTCAACTTTAATCATATGTTTATGAACCAATCGCAAACTAGCGTTTTGAACAAGTTGAAGCTGATCAAGGTCCGTATAAGTTGTTGAAACCCGATAATTTCGAATCAAGTGAGCAATAAAACATTTCACAGACACTTTTGCGTAATGATAACCTGAAATAAAAACAAATTTCTGAATTTATTCTTTGTAAATAATGTAATGATGAAATTTACGTAAAAAAAATATCAATTAACTAACCAATGCAATTGCGTGGCCCATAGCTAAATGGCATATAAGCTGCATCGGGAAGATTTTTAAAGTTTTTGTCCAAAAAACGATATGGATCAAATTTATGAGCTGTTGGCCCGTAGTATTTTTCTTGAATATGAATTTGACGTAAGCAAAAAACCAGCGTCACATTTAGTGGAACTTCAATATTGTTACTTAGCTTAATCGTTTCGCATGCAACACGGCCAATCAATTGAGCTGTTGGAAATAGCCGTAACGTTTCTTTAATACATAATTCAGTAAATTCAAGTTTAACCAGATCGGCTTGGGTAAGGTTAGCATTTTTATCGGGCATTATAGTCACAATTTCTTTGAACACTTTTTCTTGTTGATCTGGGTGCATGGCCAACATTAATGCCACAAACGCAGATGCTGCTGAAGAAGTATCTGTTGCCTATAAAAAAAAAACATTTAAATCGAAGACACTTACTTTAAAAATAAAATACTTAAAAATTTAGAGGATTACGCCAGTGATAATGGTAGCCGTTTCGGCGAATACATCTTCTGTTGAAAATTGTGGATTGTCATTTGATACCTCCAAAAGTCTTCCAAGAAATGTTTCTGCATCATAACCATTTTTCAATTTATCTTCCAACGTCTTCAAGTTCAAAACACATACCGGGAAGAGAGGAGAGAGATGGCAGATTTAAGAAAATCGCAATTTGTACTAAATTTTTTGTTTTACTTTTCGAAAAATTTCACGTCCATATTGATTGTATTCTTTTAATTGTATCGCTGCTTTGGTTAAATTCCAAATAGCATCGATATGAAATAGTAGCTGCAAAGAACGTTTCGAAACAATTCTGAAACAATTTAAAGCGAATTTATTAAAGTTGAAGTGCAAGCAAAATCACATGAATCAAAAAGTGTGTGAATTTTGAAATATATATTGTATAATGAAATAGTTGCGCCGCTAAAAAATTCTCTATATTGTACAGCAAATACTGTGTGTATTATGCTTTCATTGCAATACGTACGCAATAAATTGTCGTAGATATCGTTGTTTAACTTCGATTTCCCATTCCGAGCCCAACGCTGCTTCAACGAACATTGTCAATTTGCACGTCGTTATTGACGGCAAAATGTCAAAGTATTCCGAATTTTCCGATAAACTCAACACAATTTTTCGTATATTTTCATTGAAAACAGAAAGATGCATGCTTACACTTGGCTGATTTATCGTCGGACTTACAAATCGTCGATGCACTTTCCAATCATCCGCTGCACAATAAATATGTATTTTATTAATTTATTCGGTGTTGTTTTGTGAAAAATAAAATTTATTGTGAATCGAATGAAAATCAAAGAAAGATATACATTCGACGTACCTTTCAAGGTAAATAATCCATCAGCACTGATTCCATCACGAATCATTTTGTAGAAGGTGTGTGGTTTGTTCAAACATTTTTTTGATTTTAACACAATTTAAGCATTTTCGGCATCAGTAATGCATACTAGTAGTAACGGTCCAAGCCATAAACGGAATGGACTTTTGTATATTTTTGACAGTCGATCCACATATGAGTGCAACTCTGAGAAATTGACGTGAAAAAAAAATTCTAGAATTTTTACAAACGTAAATCGAGATAAATTAAAATAGAGGTATCCATATTTTGGCTTTTACTCTGGAGTTTCGATTTAGCTTTCGCTGAGAATATTTTTTTTTAAAGTTCCATGGCAGAAATACTCACTGTTTTGGTGCAATGAAAATGTATTTCCAATAAGTGGCATCGAAAACGGTCCTGGTAGCTGCCACGATAATTTATATAAATCATATCGACTCCATATAAAATAAGTCAAAAGAAAAACACAACACGTTGAAAGAACGAACATTGCTGCATAACACTTTTTACTTCCTTTGTAGCCAATATCAATTGAACTGGACGCTATATTGCATTCCGGTTTTTATAGTAAATCCAACAAACTGCAAACGGATATTTAATCAAATGTTCGATAGATGTTCGTGTAAAGTTTAGAAATATACGTTGTAAATTCAAGATCACACTGCAATTATGTTCCGTAAGAGACTGTATAAAATGCAAAACTGTAGCACAGCTACTATGTACAACTATGGAGTTCTAGTCTGTTGTTTTTAACTGAGCAAAGGTCTTTTCACTAGTGGGCAGCAACTTAGTATAGATTACATTGAATTCCGTCGTGGCGCTAGCTGTGTGACACTTTGAGCACAATTTCGGTACGTTCAAGATAGTTACGTAGTCAATTCTATTCAAAACAAAGCAAAAACATGATAAGTTTATAATTTTAGGTTTAATTGACAAGGTGATGACGATTAATAGAGAGACATATAATTTGGGTTCTACTGTATTATCATAGAATTTGATTTCCAATTTAATGGTGCATTTACTGGTAGCATGTTGCATGTGATCTCGCCTATGCATTTTACCTTGAGCTTCGTACACAAATTTAATCCGGAATTTATACGGCGATACGTAATTAAATCTACATAATACTGGTTTTCGCAAGATAGGTCTTCCCAAAGACATTTATTGGCGCAATAACTTTAAACGATAAAGAGATTAAACAACGATAGAAAGTAATGAAATTTGGTCATTTATTCAATGAAAAAAAAAATTCGTAGTTTTATATAAAAGTCAGTTATCTGTTATGCATTATGTGTGCACAGCATCAATAAGAATCTCAATGTTTGGTTGATGGCACTATTAAAATCTTTCCAGAAAGTTACATAAAAAAAGCACAAATAGAATTCAACAGAAAATATGTCCAAGACGCAAGGCCAAGAACAGTGAACCAAATTAGTAATTATATTCTCTTAACATTCTGGGTAGTTTGGACATTCAGCTGGATTAACGCCGGCTGGATATAGTCGCTCTGTGTATCCTGGCAATGGAGACACTTTTGGAGCTGCCATTACACCGGCCGAGACGTCACAGTATGGGTAGTTTGGACACGACAGTGGATTTACACCAGCTGGGTAACTGTATAAACATTTAAATTGAGTCATTTTGAAATTCATATCTTTGTCACTTCAAAGGAAAATCATCAAACGAATGCAAAAAAAACTCACATAACAGCTGATGCCGGTTGGGCGGCTGGAGCTCCGTTCCATACATGTGCAATAGGCGCTTGTGGCATTGGTGCGCCCCATACTTGCTGAACTGGAATTTGTTGAACTGGAGCTGTCCATTCAGGTTCAGCTCGAGCTTGTTGAACTGGTGCAGTCCATTGTGGTTGGACGGGAGCTTGTTGAACTGGAGCTGTCCATTCAGGTACAGTTCGAGCTTGTTGAACTGGTGCACTCCATTGTGGTTGAGCTTGTTGAATTGCACGCCCTTCAGGTGCTACAGGACTTTCTGGAACGGCTGGAACTCCATGCAACATTGCATTGTCGCATATTGGAAATCCTGGGCACAAGGCAGGATCAACTCCAGCAGGGTAGAGTTGAGGAGCTGATTGAACAGCGGCTACGAGAGCAAAGAAGCAAATCTGCAAAAAATAACAAATTTTCAATTGAATGGGTACGATTTATACACGACTTAACCACCAATCGTAGCGATTTAACTTTTAACTGCTATTTTGACTGATGACACTTTCAACTTGCTTTTTTCGCAAAGTATTTTTATGAAACCTCTTTTTATATGAAATGATTCTTTATTCATTTTTTATCGATTCTTACCACTTTTGAATTCATATTGAACATATAGTTGTGTATTTATTTAATTTTCAGAATATAAAAATCACTCGATGAACAAAAGTAGATAAAATTGATTAGTTTCAATATTTTACCAATTCGAAATGAATTGTTGAACTGATTTCACTGTACAAAATGTGACGGTTTAAATACAAAATGAATGTGCACGAAGCACGCATACAATAACCAATAACCCGTGGGGCGAATTGAAATTCAACGCCACTCAAGTATTATGCATCACTTCCCGGTTCAAGTAAAAATACAAAAATTCAATTATAAACGATTCCAGTTTTAACGGTCGTATTTATTTTGGACACAGTTGTTTAATCAACAGAAAAGTTGAACTGAAAACGATCGAAAGTTGTACTTTAAACCGCGAAGAAACGAATAGACGTAAAAGACAGAATTGGAGTGAGATTTTATTACTTTTACTGCCACTTGCAAATGGGGTGTTCTTAAAATCAAGGGACGGTAGTATTCTTCCTTTGATATTTCCGAAATTCACGCGAATTTATTGTAATTTTCTGGCTATTTAACTGTAGCGCATTTCATTTACATAATAATTGTGCTAACTAGATAATTACTACCGTTCCATTTGCAATGTTGGTAAATACTTCGGTTTTGTGCATTTTCTCTCTCTCTCTCTCTCTTCTCTCTCTTTTTTAATTCATAATTATTTCAACGGTATTTATAGTAAATGAACCGACGTGATTGATTGCACTTGTTTAAAAATTGAAGCCAATGGGCGACACCACTTATCTACACCACAGTGAATGGTTTAACCGGATTTTTTGATCTTATCTTTTACGATCACCTTCTTTTTCACACCATTGTTTACATTTTCGCTTAAAAACGCACGACAAAATAGTTTATTTGGTTTTGTGTAAGTTCAATGTCAACGGAACCGGTTAACGGTAAAGAAAAAGTGCAAGTTATTTACTATCCAAATTACAATCAACCTAAAAAAGAGAAAAAAGGTAGAAAGAGACCAAAGTTCATATTCTGTCGAAGTAGTTCCATTCAAGTTCATGCTGCCAAAGCAGTTTCGTACATGTAAATACTGCTGCATGAATTCAGATTGGGTTTATTTGCTGGAGGTAAGATAAAACTGAACAAAGTACAATCAAGTCGACTGTCGTACTGTTTAGTATATACCACATACTTGTTCTACGCATAAAACTGCAAGTGTCATTTTCACTTCGTGAAAGTAATGTATTTCTCGAGCATTTTATCCAAATCTTGATATCAAGTGATTTGCGTCTGAAAAGAATATATTTCCGTGAATTTTGATCGAAAAAAAGAGCCAATTTCACCTAAAATTTCATTTTTCTTCTACAAATCCAACAGATCGATTTTCAACACCAAAAATAATCACAATTTTTGTTATTTTTACGAAAAGAAATGCGAGTTTTATTCAGTAAAATTGTAACTTGTTATACACGGCCAGTGCGTAATTTGGTTAAATTTTTGGCGGCAACAAATGTGTTCCTCATCAACATTTGTCATTGGTCCAACGCCGCCTGGAACCGGTGTAATACATCCGGCAACTTTGCGTACTTCTGAAAATTCGTGAGAAAATGGCAAATTAATGAAATAAAATTCTCAAAAATATCGACCAACCATCGTAATCAACATTTCCGACAAGTTTGATATTGCCAGTTTGTTCGTCTTGAACGCGAGTAACGCCAACATAAATGATGGCTGCGCCTCTTTTAACCATACCGGTTGTAATAAGTTTCGGAACACCGGTGGCCGATATGATAATATCAGCATGGCGACATAATGTTTTCAATTTATCACGCGGCATAAATCGATGGCACATTGTAACAGTGTTTCTACCATCCGCATGTAACAGCATGTATATCGGCAAACTGACTTTTTTCGATCGACCAATGACCACGACATTTTTACCGAATGTCTCAATATGCGCACGTATTAGCTCTTGTACACCCAATGCATTGCATGGAATCAATGAATTTATATCCAAACACAAGCCCCTCACATTTTTCTCAATGAAACCATCAACATCTTTATTAACACAAACCGCATCACAAATCAGGCGCTCATTTATATGCGACGGCAATGGCAATTGCACCAAAATCCCATCGACGTGATCGTCTTCATTCAATTCATTAATTAATGTCAATTCGATTTCGGTTATTGTTAACAGACACCGTTTCGTTTCACTTGTTATTCCAACCTCAGCCGCTGCCTGCGAAACGAGAGAAGAGTGGAAATTTACTAAAAGTGATAACCTAGGAACTTAAAAAAAAAACATCAAATAAATACAGTTTTGTATGAATTTGGTATATAGCGACAAATATTACGAATATTCGTGATTTTCGTAGTTTATTGTAATTATACAGCTCGCATACAGCAGCGATTTGAAAGTTTCAAATTGAAACACACACACAACACAAAATAAAATTAATTATCATGTCATTATTTCATAAAAGCAATTTCCAGGCCAAAAATTTATATTTCTTCAACAAAAAAATAATTTGGGTGAAGAACTTCAAAAGTGTGTAACGTCGGTATGAACTCCAATACATTTTTTTTGAATTTTTCAAAGTACCTTTATTTTTTTCATTATTACATAAAATATTTATATTATTAGGTAAAGATTAAACTAATAAATAACACTAATTTTCTTAGTTTTGCATTCCATTTCCAGAAATATTTCAAAAATCTATTTAAATGTTTTTATCCCCGGTTTCCCATGTTATTTCGGTTATTGTCTGTTTTCAGATTAGAATTTTAGGGGAAAAAATTAAACCCCGCATACATTTTTTTTTTATAAAGAAAGAAATAATAAGAAATATGTACAAAAATGTATTAAAAATTCATGGGCAATTTTTATAGCCAAAATATCATATTTGAAATGTTCAAATTCAAAATTTAGACATATCCCCATGACTTTTAAATCAATTATCCCCATCATCTCCAAACTGGAATGATGTTCTATATTGTTCTATGGTTGGTAGTCCATTATAGTAGATTTGTTTTTCGTTTAAAAATAGATTATTAGAATCATTTAAATATTCTATATAAATTGGTGGTTTACTGTTGTAATAATGAATCGAATTCATATAATCCTCATCATATGCTAAATAAAATCTTAATGTTGATGATTCATTTTCTCTTATTTTTTGGAAAAATTTCAGAGTACCATTTATGATTTCTTTTTCTATGGGTTCGATTGCACATTCTTCGTATAATGTGGAATTTGTATGGTATTTAAAGCTGTCAGGTTTTCTATACAGCCCAGAACAAGCCCTTAATATTTTTCTCTCCAGTTTAGCAATTCTATTAATTTGGTTTTTTGAGACCTGTAACCAGATCGGTGCGGCGTACATTGCTATTGGTTTTATGATTTGCTTATAAGCCAACAATTTTATTTTTTTATCGATTTTTTTGTTGAAAAATATATTTTTTAATGCAAAATATGCTTTTATCATTTTTTTTACTATTGTGTCAATATGCTGATTAAATTTGAAATTTCTTGTGAAATGAATTCCCAAGTATTTTAATTTGTCAGTTTTAGGTATTATATTGTTATTTATTTTTAATTCAATTTCCCCCGCTCGTTTTCTTGTCAATCGTGTGGTTTGTTTTGTATTACCGAGTATAGAGATCTCCTCACATTTATTTGCATTTGCCCTTATTTTCCATTTAAATAGATAATCATTTATTTCATTCAAATAATGATTTAATTCCTCCCCAGCCAAATCTGTTAATTTAGTTTGTACTGAGATGAGAACATCATCGGCAAATTGTGTTGTATTTATGTGTAGTGAGCCCAAATGTTTAGGAAAATCTACAACATATAAAATGTATAACAAGCATGAAATTGTCGATCCCTGAGCAGTACCAGCAGGAGCTGTGTACGGTTCAGAATTTGTGTCATTTACTTGAACTCTGTATGTTCGATTTCTTAAATAATTTAGTATAAAACCACATATTGGTTTATTGAATCCCATAATTTTATGTAATTTGAAAACCAAACCCTCCACCCATAGAGTATCATACGCTTTCTCAAAATCCAGCGCGACCAAATGAGATGGTGTTTTTGAATTCAAACCGTTTGCTATTTGTGTAGCAATTTTAAAAAGTGCATGACATGTGGTCAATCCCGGTCGGAAACCAAATTGATTTTCAAATTTTATATCTAGTTTTGTACATTCTTTTTCTAGTTTTATTGCCTGTAGTTTTTCAAAAACCTTAGCCAAACAAGACAATTTGCTTATTGGTCTATAATAACAGATTAATTTATTGTTTTTATCTGGTTTTGGAAGAGGCACAATATATGCCTCCTTCCACATTTTTGGCATATATGAATTGTTAATAATGTGATTGAAAAGTATTTCCAAGTAAATACATAATTCATTAGTTGCAATTTTTTTTAAAATGAAATTTGATATTCCATCATTACCGGTGGTTTTTTTTGTATTTCTAGATTTTATTGTTAGTTCTATTTCCGCTGCATTTAAAAAAGGTGTTTGTGGGTCATTTTTTATAATTTCAGTTTCATCAATTATTGAAAAATCTGTTATATGTTCATCAATAAACGTTTCTTTAATATAGTCACCCACAATTGTGTTGAAATTGTTATTGCCCATATTTATTGTTAAATTATGAGCCTTTTTAAAATGTTCAGCGAATGCATTCGCCTTATCTATGTCTGTAATTATTGGTGTTGTGTTATTTTCATCACTCTGCATTGATTCCGGTAAACCCAATCGTTGTTTGTAATTTGAGAATCTTTTAAAATGTTTAAATATATTTTTATCTGCCTTCAATTCACTAAATTTATTCTCCCAAAAAGATTTGTAATCTGATACTATAGAATTGAAGACCATATTTGTTAAGAGTTTTATTTTGTTTTTAAATGAGTTTGCATACGGACCATTTCTGTTTCTAAAAAAACTTCGTCTTGTTTTCTTTTTCTCCTCAATTAATTTTAAAGACCTTTGAGATAGTCCAATAAGTGTGTTTTGTTTGATATCCATTTTGGGAACATACTTTTCTATAGCACATGCGAATATTTCATTTAAATTTGAAATTGTCTCATCTATTTGGTTATTCGTTATGTTTCTTGTGATTGGTAATCGGCATTCTTTTAGTTTGTTATCGATAAAATCACGCATTCCATCAAAATCTGTTTTTTCATAATTGTATATTTGTACTTTTTCCATACAAAATACCGCATTTTTTAATGATATTCTCAATTCAACCGCTCTATGGTCGGAGTCAAAATCGTATGTAATCAATTTGTTTTTATTTGGAGCATATAGCACATTCAGGCTATCATCTATGATAAATAAATCCAAATATGATTCGGAATTTGCTCTTATGCAAGTGTGGTTTTCAGTTTTAAGTAAATTTAAATTATGATTATGTGTACCAATACCATTTAACAACCAGTTATATAATTTATTTCCCTCGGAATTATTTTCACTATTTCCCCAAAAAACGTGTTTACAATTAAAATCCCCGGCCAAAATAAAAGGATTTCCATTGAATGAATTAATTAATGTGGATAATTCGTTTGTGTCAATTTTGTTAGTAGGTCTCTTGTAAATGGAGACGAAAAAAATTTGGCTATTGTTCTCGGTTGAAACTTTAATGGCTGTATATTCAAAGCTTATTATCGATTGAATGCAATTTAAGTGGGTACTAATGTATTTTGATTTGATAAATATTGCTGTTCCTCCACCTCCATCGTTTTGTCTATCGTTTCGAAAGATGTTGAAATTTGGGATTGACAATTTTTTTGGTGGCTTCAATTTTGTTTCCACGATAAGCAGCACATCAGGTTTTTGTTCTGATATTATTGCATTGAGTTCGTGTTGTTTGGCTTTGCTGATGAGAGAGTTGACATTTATTTCGATACATTTCAGCGGTTTGTTATTGTTCATCCTTTCGGCTTATTTACAATCAGCTGAGGTGCGATTTTCAATAGAATCTCGTTCATTTGCGCCTGTTGTGCAGCGAGCTGTTTGAAAATGTTGATCAAGTTGGTGTCAGCTGATGTGCTGCTTTGTTTAGACCGTGGCTGTTTGTTGTTGTTGTTGTTACCAAGCGTTTGGGCATAACTTACTTTCGGGTTTGATGTTGCTGTGTTTAGTGGTGGTTTAGCCTTGGATTGTTTAGTTTGTTTGATGTTATCATTGCCAGGAGATTTTCTACGTTCGATTATGCGCAGATACACGGGGCATTCTCTTGAGGTTGCAGCATGAGATACACTTTTGCAGTTTACGCATGCTGGTTTCAATGCTACATTTAAATCAAGTGCGCAATTTCCCGCATCGTGAGCGATAAGGCACTTACTACAACGTTCATCGTATGTGCAGTTTGATTGTGTGTGTTCGTAACGCCAGCAACGTCGACATTGCGTAAGTGAATTGTTTTTCATTGGTTCGACCACAACTCCGAATTGGCCTCCAATATGTTTGATTTCAAAAATCCGTTTCTTGTCAGTGTTTGGATCGAATGATGCATGCCACATTGTGGAATCTATATTTTTCTCAATCATTTGTTTTGTTATAAATTTGGTTACTCGAATGGGTGTTAAACCATGATCATCTTTCAAAAATGCTAAAATGTCTGATTCATCATAGCATATCGGTATATGTTTCATTAGTACGTGAATAACCTTACGCTCTGTTGGTGTATATGTGTGGTATTTTAAATTGAATTCATTTAGCATCGTCAACATAGCATCGTATTGTTCCAGTGTGTTGACATGAATTCGATATTTGCTTTTGTTTACTCTTGTGAAATGAAACTCGTTTCGATTGCAGATTTTTCGATTTAAGATTCTCTCGTTCATTCTCTTTTGATCGTTATCATGGACCACAATGGGTGGAATATTTTTATCTTTCTTCGATGCATTTGCTGTTGTTTGCTCAGCTGAACAATTAATATAAGTATTTGCTATTTGGTGTTGTTTTGTGTTGCGCTTTTGTGGTTTTGGTGTTGTTTTCGGGACATTTACTTCGGTTGTTTTTTCGCTCACACCGGTTTCTCCCATGTGTGCATTATTTGATGTTGTATTGACAGTTGAGTCGTCATCAGAAGAATCATTGTTATCATCACATGACATTGTGTCCGTGTTCAATTTTTGAGTTTTGAAAGAAGAGTTTTGTTTTGATTGATCAACATTTCTTTTGCGTTTTTTGTTGCTCGTTTGTGGTTTTGATTCCATTGCAAGCAGTTTCTCGACGAGATTTTTATTCTTAACTCTCTCTTCTGTTAATAATGTTACTAACTTACTTAATTGTTCAGTTAATTTATTTATTTTTTCTTCGAGGATTATAATTTTCGAGTTATTACTATTTTGGCTTGGACCCTGTTGTTGTGGTTGGTTTTCCATTTGGATTGAGTTGTCCTCAATGTCGGATTGGTTGTTGGTTATTTCAATTTTTTGATTTGTTGTACTCGTTTTCAAATAATTTTCGATGTAACAATTACTGAAACCTTCAATTGTTGTATCTGACAGTGTGATGTGCACCATATGTGTATTGTTTTTGTAGTTAAATAGGAATTTAACCACATCATTTACGATATTAATTTCAATCGTTGTTTTTCTTGGTATGGAAATGCACTGTTTGAATGGATCATCGTTCACTAGTGCTTTCAATTCGATAATGCAATTATCTAATGGTTTGCCATTTTTTAAATTGTGACACAATTTTGAGAATGCAAGAGTATTTGCAATTTTGTTTGGGGCATTTTGGTCCCTGATGTTATTCAATGTTCTCGGTCCTGATTCTCCATCACTGGAGTCACCCATTCTGAATGGGTTCTATTGTTTTCACTATAACTGTAAAACACACAATATAAAATACGGAGCTGAACTCTCTTAACACGTCTTACTCGCTCTGTATTCAGATGCGAACTGTGTACTCCAATACATTTTTTGTTATTAGTGCTGCTTCTTCTTTTTCTCACTATGGGCGCAACCATTTTCAAGCTAAAAGTCAAATGGATGCGTTTAATGAAACGGCAAAATGCGCGTATGGCTAATTTGTTCTAAACGTGTATCTGTAGTTGAGTTTGAAGTTAATGTGTGAATAATCAAATAAATAGTACTTTTTGTATTAAAAATAAAAATAAAAGAATAAAATTGGCTGTGTAAAATTTTATCGGCGCCTATACAAGTCGATTCAAAAAAAAAAACTGTAAATGGAATACTGCACAATAAGCCAAGAAAACGAATAATTTTATCGGCACAGAATATTTTTGCAGCCGACAGAAATATCTTTTGCCACAATATTGCTATTAGTTGCAAACAAATTATTAAACATATTTTTCGACTTTACTTTATTTTATTTTTTCTTACCTAGAATAACTGTGATCCAGAAATATATGATTTCTTTCGTCCTGCATTGTATTCACAAACTTTGTTCACAAGCAAATGTTTTCATTTCAACATTGCGTGTGGTACTATTTAGTACTTTGCATTTTTGATATTCCATTAAACGCACTTATTTAAAAATGAATATGCCAATATGGCTGCACCCATAGTGTAAATAAGAAGAAGCAGTGTCTATTTAGCAACTGCATACCGGTGGTGTGTAATTAATATTCTTATAGTAAGCTTTTGTGATTTTACAAATGACGGTCCACTAAATGATATGCACCATTTGTCGCCATTTCGGGTATTTACGATAATCAGGAATAATGATTTTATTCACGAATATTCATAGAAAGTGAAGTTATTGTTCACTACCCAAAATGGATCAATATTCATGAATATGCATTGTTTTTTCACGAATAAAAAATACTTCCGAGCCCCTAGGTGATAACGATAAGATGTTGTTTGTAAACAACCTTTATCTTGTTGTTGACGTATGTTTGAGGGGCTGGATTATCACCGACCAAAACAGCTGTTAAGTGGGGTCCTCGGTGTCCTTCATTTTCCCACTCGATTATGTGCTGTTTCAACTCCTGACGGATCTCTTTTGCAATCGACAGGCCATTGATTATGCGCGCCGTAGGTTGGATTTCACTAGAACCACTGAAAACAATTAAAATTTATTTTGATTTATTAAATTCGAAATGCCATAGCTTTTGAATGAAGGCACAACACTTCCAGTTAGTTAAGTTACCTATCTCCATTATTAAATCCATTGTTTTCTTCAATTTTATGCTCATTTGGAACTGATTTACTTCCATTTATTAAATCTTTCATTTTGTCGGAAAAATTGATCTTTAAACGAAAATTTCACTCTTCTTCTTTTTTAAATCCACAAAATTTGAATGATTTTACTTTTCCGCACACACCTAGTGTGTAAGGTAAAGTATTGGAATCGGTCGAAAAATTAACACCCATAAAAAATGTGTTTTCTGGGTGTTTTTGGGGCCAGGGAACACGAATCTAGCGTTTTTTCGATGTCCGAATGTATGTGCGTACCCTGTACCCTGTACGCAAAAATTTGTTAACACGATAACTTTCAAACAAGAAAAGTAATTCAAAATCTGACTTCACAGGATGATTGGGGGTGCCGAGGAATAGAAACCATTGGATTTTGAGCGACTTTGGTTGACAGAGTAAAGTGTCATGTCTGGTGTGATGCCCATGGCCATCCATGGGAAAAATTCAATTGTTCTTCCAAAAGTGATATTTAATGTATACTTAAACACTCAAAAATGTGTATTGGGGGGTTTTTGGGTACGAGAAAACCGAATATGACGTTATTTTTGCGATACAAATAACTTTCGACACACTTTTCATACAAAAATTTCAAAAAAAATTGAATTTATGTATGAAATCCATGTCTGTATGATATCGTAATGAGCTGAAACTTTGCACAGGTTATTTTTATCATACAAAAATACCATTTCGAGAGTTTGAAGACATTTCAACGCATATTAGGGGTACCTCCCGAACAAAAATTTGGATTTTTCGCTCAAAAACGAAATTTTGTATGGGAAGTACCCTTAATATGCATTGAAATTTCTTAAAACTTTCAGAATGTTAACTTTTTGTGAAAAAAATAACCTCTGCAAATTTTCACAAGATTACGATATCATATAGGCATGGCTGCGATACAAAAATTCCCATTTTTAGTAGTTTTTGTATGAAAAAAGCTTCGAAAATTATTTGTATCGTAAAACTAATGTCAGATTCAGTTTTCTCGTGAATTCTTTGAGTAAAAGATTTGTAATAAATGCATGTTGTAGATCACAGTGCGGAAAAGTTCATCTTACGGATGTAAGACATTTTATTTTTAACTGACCTCGTCTCTTGCACATACACAACTAATGTAACCGCTGACTGGTTCGAATCGAATTCAATTCTAAGATCAAGGCTGAAATTGGAAGATTATCATGGAACAATTTTTTTTATTTCTGATTATTTGCTATTGATGATTGTGGTACATAAGGAGTAAAAAAACTATATTTAAGTTGTAAAAGATGGATATTTATTGAAAGGATTAATGGTGCATTTTCGAAATGAACGAACATCAATTCGGAATAAACTGATTACAATTTAACGAATTTTGTAATATTTCATTAAAATGAAGTTTGATTGTTTCTGACTGTAGTGGTTGTTTTTATTCAGCTTTCTTGCCATGAGAAATTAACTTTTTAACGTATTCGGATCTATTTTATTTATTTATTGTTAACATCGGTGCCAGCATCAAATGAAACTTTGGCCGCATCTATATTACCGCGTTATACAGTGTAATGCACCAGTGTCTTTGATTTACTCGATTTACCATTATACTATTTATGGCCAGTGTATTGCCCAGCGCTGCTGCCATCCACAGCATATTAAAATATCTTGCTGAGAATGCGTCGTCCGTCGCATGCGAATGTATGTAGCAGTTTATACATCACAGCGAACAAGAATTCATGCATTGTTCTATTCACGTTTATGTGACTCAAAACATTCAAACGAATGTATAGATAACAATGCATGTATTGTTCTTCGCTGTGATTTAAAAACTGCTACGTAGGTTCGCATGCGACGGACGACGCATTCTCAGCAAGATATTTTAATATGCTGTGGATGGCAGCAGCGCTGAGCAATACTCTGTTTATGGACATTGTGTGTAAGATTGAAAGAGAATAAAAAAATTTGAGAAATGAATTTTATTTCAATCGATGGTAATACAATCAAAATGCTTATTTTCAATATTAAATTGATAAGAAATTAAAATTTCAAATTGATAAGATATTCCAAATTCCACTTTCCGCATTGTAATACAGTCAAATGTTGTGGTAGATGTTGGACTTAGATTTATCTTCGTAGGCGTCCCGGAATACCGTCCTTGTCAAATACTTCGTTTGATTCGATTCATTTCGATAAAATCTTCGGAAGATATTTTCCATTCGTTACCAAAGCGTGCTCGTAAATCATTTAAATTATTTTCATCTTTTAATCTGAATTGAAATCTATTCAACAATTTGAATTCAGTCAAGAAATGGCACACCTCATCGAATGAATATTTTCCATTAAAGTCTATTGTCTCTAATGCTGGTAATACACTTGCGATTTTCTTTACATTCATCTCATCTATGTACATATAACTCCAAAATGTTAGAGTATCAATTGTTGGATGGTTGCTGATAAATTTGAAAAGTTCATCGCTGTATCGACAATTTGTACGAATCCATAAATTTTTCAGTCGATCGAATGAAAATGGAATTTTGGGAAATAATTCATCTCCCTTTAGATTCAGACCAATCATGAATGTATTCAAACTTTTAAAATGAATTGTATCCCCTTCGTAGCTTAAATCTTCCTTGAACTTGACATATATATTGAGAATCCCAAGTGATTGTAAATACTTGCTCAACTCTGCGAGTAGCTGCATATTCAATCCTGACCCCAAGTGCACTACGAAATATTCCAATTGTGGATTCAATCGGCAGGCTGTCTCAATGGATCTTTTACATGAATTGCTGAGCTTCCCATGTGAAACTTCAATTGTCAGATACATAAATTCTGGTATACATTTGTCGATATCCATAAAATTACCATTGACAACTTTGTAATTCAATGAAAACATATTTGGAAAAAGCCAATCGATACTGTTTGGTCCCAAGCTACAACCCTCCAAATAAACCCATGCAACCTCTGAAAATGGTTTCTGGAATTTATCCAAAATGGTTATGCCTTTAATATCGATACTCTCTAAATTAATACAGTATTCGTTTACGTAATTTAAAATACGCTCGTAAATTTTGGTTGAAATTGGAACAATTTTTGGATCGACATGAAAAGTTATTTTCATCACAAATTGTCCAAAGCAACGCACTATTTGAAAAAAAGTTTTTAAATCAACTGTTAAACCATCCCAAAAAAAACCAAGCGATATCCAAAGAGAAGGCTTTATGGTTATTTTGAGAGATTGATCGCATTTGTATTTTCGTACATATGCTCGTTTAGCAACACTTTTTAGATATTTGTTGGAATCAGCAACATTCAAGAGATTTTTCGAATCCAAATACGTCAAAATATGCTCCAAACAATCAGGATTCAGGCCGGTAATTTTTGTTTCCGTGGGTAAATCGTCGTAGTTTTCTAAATTCTGTCGTTTATTCTTTCTCTTTCCTCTGATTGTTTTTTCTTGATTCTGTTTCTGCTCCGTGTTCTCCATTTCTGATAATGTTTCAAAACTCACAATTCCGACAGTAGAATCGAAACTCACTTTAAAAAATTCAAGTTTAGACGGGATTTTAACTAAAATGTGATGCGATACAGTCACCAGTCTGAACACAACTAACATTGAATGTTACCTTTTTCGTGCTAATGTGTTCATACCTATCCCAAACAACGAAGAACTATGGACTTTGAACCAATAGTACCGTCTTACAACGATATTCTGTCATTAGTCTTCACTCAAACACTAGGGGCTTTTATCTTCAAATGTATACGATTTATACTGTAAATAGTGAACTATATTGCAAAATCATCTGTAATACGCGCCAATAAATGTGCATAACTGCATATATTTGGTGTATATTTCGTGTATATTTCGTGTATATTTCGTATATATGTAAATCTACCTTTGTTGTACCCCACACTTACACATAAACAAACGAAAGACAATTTACATCTCAAAAAGGAGAATTTTTCCTGAAATAACAAAAAATGTGACCATTTTCATCAAACACAACACGGACAACATTTTCTGTTTGAGCTAGGGGCTTTCATCATTCGTTCATACAAATTTATACACAATATTCACGTCCTATTCATCATATATACGATTAAAATTTCTCGCCTATACCAGTGAATAAGATGTATTTCAAACTTCAGTGTACACACACACACACACAGTATTGCTACACAGAATCGAAGAAGATCCGCACAAAAGAGAACGAAAAAACATGCCATAGACGAAATATGTACATTTATGAAATATCGAATCAGGTTTAATTCTTTCTCAATGCTTTCAAGAAGGTAATCGTTGAAAAAATTCAATTTGCATGGAGAAACGGAATAGCCTGTCAAGTTTGTCATCAATAAATTATTAGATAATGACACGAAAGTGGTATTTTTCAAAAATTTGAATCGACAATGCGTTTTTATTTTGTATTTATTAATTAAAGAGCAAATAGGATCAGAAAAAGCCGAGTTTTATTTCAATGTGCGATAATGATACGTATGGAGACTACGGTTGTTTGTTTTTTTATCGCAAAAAACAGAGCACAGTAAGTGATATCAGCGGTTGATTGAACATTAAGTCATTGGTGATATTTTCAACTGACCTCCTCTCTTGCACATACACAACCAATGTAACCGCTGACTGGTTCAAATCGAATTCAATTCTAAGATTAAGGCTAATTATCTGCTTTTGATGATTGTGGCACATGAAGAGTAAAAAAAGTATATTTAATTTGTAAAAGATGAATATTACATTTATTGAAAGCATTAATGTTGCATTTTCGAAATGAGCGAACATCAATTACGAACGCACTAATTACAATTTAACGAATTTCCTCATATTTCATTGAACCGAAGTTTGATTGTTTCCGTTTGTAGTGGTTGTTTCCACTTGTGGTTGTTTTTCTTCAGCTTCCTGAAGAATGGCGGCAATTTCTGTGTGATTCTCATCCATGGCCATTTTGCTTGGTTTCTGATCTCCAGAGCTTTTGATATGAACATCAGCACCAGCTGCGAGCAGAAGTTTAACGGTTTCCAAGTGACCTATATAAAATGGATAATGATTCAAAAGTGTTTAATGTGCAAATTCTTATTAAATTCAAAAAATGTAGTACCATGGTCAGCAGCCCAATGTAATCTTTATGTGAAAAAAAAAGTTTAAAAAACTAATACTTTTATCACTCAATAAATAAATTATTTAATCATTTTACCCAGTGTATCCAAATCCTTGTTTTGCGTTTACGTTAGCGCCATGAGCAATTAACATTCTAACGTATTCGGTGTGACCTGTAGTTTTCAAAAATTGATTTTATTCTCAAAATTCCGATCAAATTCATTTCGTCAAAATAATAAGTGGCATAAAATTGTTTCGAAAACTAACCGTTTGTCGCTGCACTAATTAACGGTGTTACACCCCAGCGAGTCACATTGTTTACATCGGCGCCGGCATCAATTAAAACTTCGGCCGTATCAATATATCCGCGGTATGCAGTGTATTGCAACGGCGTCTTTGATTTACCATTTTTGGCCACTACATTGGCACCATGCTCAATGAGATACTTTGCAATATCCGCTTTTCCTGCAACAAATGAAGAAAATCAAGTCAAATACCAGCAACAGGATATTTTATAACTTGTCAATCACCAAAAATCCCTGCATAATGTAACGGAGTGTCTCTTCGTTTATTATTTCCATTCACATCGGCTCCATGCTCAACCAGGGCTTTTACTATGTCAAGATTGCCTTTGAGAGTCGAAATTGAATTTATTTGAATTATAATTTGAATCACGCCTGTCTTTTGTGAGAAAAAGAAGAAATTTTCTTTTGATACGCCAAAACTGTGCACTTATTATGGTTCTTCTCTACTTCAAACTTTTTTAATTCGGAAAATTCAACATTTTCGCTTTCAAAATGTGACTGAACACTTTGAATCATATTCTTATCGCAATCTCACCATTTTCTACAGCCATTTGTAAGGGAGTCGTTTCATTTTGAAAATATTTGCAATTCACATTTACACCTTCGTCGATGAGTCTATGGACTTCAGACGTTTGATCTAATACCATGAAAAGAATTGTTTAATTTACCATTTTATCGCATCGAAAAAGTCTACTCACTCGTTTCAATGAATTGACGCAACTGATTCTCCTTATCAGAGCTTCTTAGTGAGAAAATAAAAGAAAATGATTCAAAGCAAAAAAAGAGTGAATGATTTTTGGTGGAAGAAATTATTGAATTAGCGATATAAAAATAATTTCTGATTCACTCACGAATTTTGAACTTCCTTCGATTCTGAAATTGAAAGAAATATTCAACACAAATCCAAAACTATCAACGTGGATATTATTACCTGAAGCAAAAGCAACGCCAACAAAGAGAGCAAACACAAAAAATGACTTCATTTTGTTTGGATTCATCAAAATCGAAAAGTGAAGCTTGAATAACACCGTTTAACAAGAGAATTAAAACAAACACACTGAACTGTTTATTGAAGCAAACAATGGCTTTTATTAAATTTGAACGAAGCTGTGTGTTTTGATGCCATGTCTGCTGCTCTTGTTTGATACGCAATCTCTTTTGTAGATGTCAAAGTTCGATGCGACTAAATTCAATGTGATAACAATTCATTTACCATATTTGCAATGACGGCATTCAAAAAATCTAGACAATTAATATATAGAAAAACACAAATGCTTCAGACAAAACAGTTTATTTTGGTATTTTCAAATGACATTTATGTGACATTCTTTAATCTTTTTTTTTATTTGAAATTTATGAAAAAGAAGAGACCTTACAACTTACATACAACGATTTCATTCATGTGACAATCTTTGTCTTTAATGTGAATTATTTTTTTAATAAAATACTTCATATTGATCTTCACTCATAAAAATCAAATTGGCGTAGTTTGCGTACAAATTTCCTCGTGCTTTACTTTTTACTTGTTATCTTGAGAGCGTACACCATATTATTATTTACAAAAGTGAAATTTGCCATTATACGAAAGAGGGAGTGCAATATTCTCAGAGAGGCTGAAATTAAATTTATTTATAAAGCAATAAACTTATTTCATTTATCGAATTATTTTTAGTTTGTTTTTTTTTTGGTAATTTTTTTTTGTTGTCTTTTTTCATTTTAACTGTTCTTGTCTATAGAGCCTGGAATATGTCTTTGTGTCTTTCTTCGCCACTGCGATTGGCATTGAAAGATTTAGATTTATCTTACTAGGCGTTCCGGAATACTCTCACTGTCAAATGCTTCGTTTGATTCGTTCCATTTCGATAAAATTTAATACCAAGATTTGTCGAATTTTCCATTCGTTTCCAAAGCGTGCTTGTAAATCCTTTAAATTATTTTCATCTTTTAAGATGAATTTAAATGTATTCAACAATTTGAATTCAGCCAAGAAATTGCACACCTGTTCGAATGAATATTCTCCATAAAAGACTATTGTCTCTAATGCTGGTAATACACTTACGATTTTCGTTAAATTTTCGTACATATAATGCACAAATGTTAAAGTATCAATTGTTGGATTGTTGCTGATAAATTTGAAGAGTTCATCGCTGTACCGCTGACAATTTGTACTAATCGCTAAATTTTTCAGTCGATCGAATGAAAATGGAATTTTGGGAAATAATTCATTTATCTTTAGATTCAGATCAATCTCGAATTTATTCAAACTTTTGAAATGAATTGTATCCCCTTCGTAGCTTGAATCTTCCTTGGAGTTTACATGTATTGTTAGTTCTTCGAGTGATTGTAAATACTTGCTCAAGTTTGCAAGCAGCTGCATATTCAATCCTGACCCCATGTACACGTTGAAATGTTTCAACTGAGGATTCAATCGGCAGGCTGTCTCAATGGTTTTTTCGCATGAATTGATGAGTCTTCCATGTGAAACTCCAATTGTCAGAATATCTAATTTTGGCATATGTTTTTCGATATCCATAAAATTACCATTGACAGCTTTGTGCTTCAATGAAATCATATTTGGAAAAAGCCAATCGATACTGTTTGGTCCCAAGCTGCAACCCTCCAAATAAACGCGTTGAACCTTTGAAAATGGTTTCTGAAATTTATCCAAAATTGTTATGCCTTTAATATCGATACTCTCTACATTAATACAGTATTCGTTTACGTAATTTAAAATACGCTCGTAAATTTTGGTTGAAATTGGAACAATTTTTGGATGGAAATGAAAATTTAAGTGCTTCACCAAGTGTCCAAAGCAGCGCACTATTTGAAAACAAGTTTTTAAATCATCTGTTAAACGGTCCCGACATGAAATTAAACTAAACGATACACAAAGAGAAGTCATTATTCTTATGTTGAGATTTGAATTGAATTTGTATTTTCGTACGAATGCCCGTTCAGCAACACTTTTTAAATATTTGTTGGAATCAGCAACTGTCAAGATATATTTCAAATCCAAATACATCAAAATATGCTCCAAACAATCAGGATCCAGGTCGGTAATTTTTGTTTCCGTGGGCAAATCGTCGTTGTTTTCTAAATTCTGTCGTTTAATTCGTTGTTCCTCAAGTCGTTCATTCTTTCTCTTTCCTTCGATTGTTTTTCCTTGGTTCTGTTTCTGCTCCGTGTTCTCCATTTCTGATAATATTTCAAAACTCACAACTCCAACAGTAGAATCGAAACTCAATTTAAAAAATTCAAGTTTAGACGGGATGTTAACTAAAATGTGATGCGATACAGTCACCAGTCTGAACACAACTAACATTGAATGCTACCTTTTTCGTGCTAATGTACACCTATCCCAAACAACGAAGAACTATGGACCTTGAACCAATGTACCTTTGTTTGATGCAAATGGTCACATGTTATCCCAGAAAAAAATTCTTCTTTTTAAGATGGAAATTGGCTTTTGTTTGTTTATGTGTTTGTGTGAGTACAGCAAAGGTAGGTTTACAGCTGAAAAAGATAATCGATAGTGCCCATCAAGTTTAACATCAATTGAATTACTAGAAAATGACACAAAAATGCTATTTTTCGAAAAAAAAATTCGCAGAAAGCGTCTTCAAATTCAGTATTTATAATAATCATCATGGTTTCGTTTTATGTCAATTCTCTTTCAAACCCTATATTCAGACTGACGTTTGATCTATTAAAAAGTAGAAAATATAATGAATACAAAAAATGTCAATTTTTAATTTATTAAACAATGTCGAAAAATGCGAAGTAAAAAATCGGATTAGTTTTTTTTATTATTGATTTGTCAATCTGATACAATCAAAATACTAAAAAATTAAAATTTAATCATAAAATCTACATGATTATTACTATTGTCAAAAATGGTTCACATAAAGATCAACCAATAATTTGGTTTATTATTGAACATAGCGTTAAAGTTGTTGACTTTCAATTCATTTTTCATCGTCGAACTGATCGTTTCATGTCAACACAAAATCCTGGCGATATTTGCCATTCGTGTCCGAATCGAGTTCGTAAAACATCCAAATCATCTTCGTTTTTTAACCTGAATCCAAATTCATTCAACAATTTGAATTCCGTCAAGTAATGGCACACCTCTTCAAGTGAGTATCGTTCGTAAAAGAGGATTTTCTTCACTGCTGGCAACATGGCTGCGATTTTCGCAACATCCGTTTTGCTTATGAAAATATAATCCCAAAATTGTAGAAAATTGATTGTCGGACATTTGCTGATAAAGCTGAAGAGTTGGTCGCTGTATCGACAATTTCCGCGAATCTTTAGATGTTTCAGTCGATCGAATGCAAACGGAATATTGGGCAATAATAATTCATCTTCCGTTTGATTTAAATTTTGAATGTCATTCGATCCGTTTATCGTTTTTAAATCCTTTTCAAGTTTCAAATTAAGATAGAAACTCTCTACACTCTTGAAGTAAATTGTGTCATTTGCAAAGCAAAAATCTTTCTTAAGAGTGGCCTTTAGCATGAGATCCTCAAGTGATTGAATGTATTTGCTTACTTTTGACAGAAGCTGCAAATTCAATCCGGCGCCCAAGTTTATTTCCAACCGTTTCAATTGTGGATTCAAACGGAATGCTTTCTCGATGGCTTTTTTGCCAGAATTGCTGAGTTTACCGCACTGCGAAACACCAATATACAAACACTTTAACATCGGCATATGTTTGTCGATATTCAAAAATTTACCATGGGATTTGTATGAAATTGAGGTGACATTCGGGAATAGCCAATTCAAACTTTTTTTTCCAAAGCCACAATCGATCAAATTGGCAACGGTTACCTTTAAAAATGGTTTCTTGAACGCTGTTGACAAATCAAAGCCTTTTATTCGTATGAACCAAAGATGATCGCCACAATATTCGTTTATGTAAATCAGAGTGCGACCATAAACGTTCGACACAGAACTTGTAACATTGTCAAGTATAATGTCGTGTAGTAAGTGCCCGAAACAGCGAACAAATTGAAGGCACGTTTTCAAATCGCCCAATTTTAAGCTGTAACCATCGAATTCATAATTTCGCATTCGACAGAGACTGATTGCACTGATTTCGAGAATCGTTTTACCACAGTATTCTGGTGCATTTTTTCTTCCATATTTTCGTACGTATATCTCTTCGGCAACACTTTTCAAATACTTGTTGGAATCGGCCACGTTCAAGAGATCGCCCAAATTTAAATACATCAAAATATGCTCCAGGCAATCGGGATTGATATCGGTGATTTTTGTTCCAGTGGGCACGTCATCGGCGTTCTCAATTTTCTGGCGTTTGATTCGTTGATTCTCGAGACGTTGACTCTTTCTTTTTCCACTGAACGCAACGAAGTCTTGGCTTTGGTTATGGGCGGAACATTTGTCATATGCCATTTCCATTTCTGGTGATTTCAATTGTTGGTGTTTATCCACTAAATTGTTGACAAAAAAGTTGGATAAATTGAATAAAATGTCTTGAAAATCGATTTAAAATTAGATTTTTACCTGCGATTAGAAACTCTTATGAATGAACTCTTCTGCAACGAACGCCGAATTGATCTTCAACTAGATTTTTGATGATGGCTTGTAATTGGTGCCTCCGGGCTTTGTGCACTTGGGTTCTGTTTTACGTCACAGTATTTATCGGATGAGAACTGTAAGCGAGAAAAAGAACGATTTTTGTTTTCAATTGTTCGAAATTATCATTGGTGTTATTTGGTATTAGAATCGATTTCAACGAGAAAAATAAATGTTTTTAAGTAGCATTTTCCATCAAAAAGATAAAATGAATCCAAATTACACCGTAGGCGATTTGATAAAGTCAATGTCGTATTTCACTACATTAACCATCAATTCTCAACGTTGATTCGAACAAAATGAAACGATCAAAAGTGAATTTTTGTCTTCAAATTGCAGAATTGTGACTTATTGCTTTGAATTGCATTAATTTTTACACATTTTGTAAACAGAGTCTGAAATTTATGAACAATTTGCTTTTGTTTACAATGTATGAGACTAACACAATGAGACTGCATCAAAATTCACATTTGGTTTGCATTCTATAACAAAATCAATCTTACCCACTATTTTTTATCAAGGCGACCACATGAATTTAATGCAAAATAACATAGAAAACTGGAAAAATCCAAATTAAATGAAAACAATATCACCTTTTATGCTGACGATTCGCATAATAATACAAAATTTTACGGCAGTGGCACTGACAGCTGAGTGACGGATGATTTGACATTTATTGTCATGTGGCTGGTTCACAATCGAGTGCGATAAATTCAAAGTGATGTTTGAAAACGTTCGTTAATCGTTTAATGTGAGGATGAAATATTTTAATTCGTTTTTTATTTATTTTTAATTGATTTTTCTTAATTTTTCAATTTTTTTGTTGAACGAAGTACAATTTGTTTTTTTTTTCTTAATATTTATATCTATTCAATTTCTTTCTCAAAATAGTTTTAGTTTCATTCTCTCACACTGCTGAAAAAAATATATGAAAAGTGAAAAATCTGTTTTTTTTTTGTATAATTTTATTTCATACGATGCTAAAACAAAAATCTGATATTCAATTATAAAATCCGTGGGCTGGAGTATGGTGAGAAATTAAAATGTTAAATTGATGAGAAAATTCCTTACGTCATTGTTATAAGTGTAATTGTGTGCAGTGAAATATTATTCTGGGCGATGTGTAGAAATAACTCTAGATGTATTTATCTTCGTAAGTTTCTTTCAGAATATTTGTAATCGTAATAGATAGACTTCATTTGATTCGTTGCATTATGATAAAAAGTCCGTGGGATATTTTCCATTCGTTTCCAAAGCGTGCACGTAAATCATTTAAATTATTTTCATCTTTTAAGCCGAATTTAAATGTATTCAACAATTTGAATTCAGCCAAGAAATTGCACACCCATGTGCACACCTCTTCAAATGTACATTTTCCATGGAAGTTTATTGTCTCTAATGCTGTTAAAACACTTGCGATTTTTATTAGATTTTCGTGACTTATGTACATATATTTGCAAAGTGTTAAAGTTTTAATTGTTGGATATTTGCTGATAAATTTGAAGAGTTCATCGCTGTATCTACAATTTGTACTAATCGCTAAATTTTTCAGTCGATCGAATGAAAATGGAATTTTGGGAAATATTTCATCTCCCTTTAGATTCAGTCCAATCTCGAATTCATTCAAACTTTTAAAATGAATTGTATCCCCTTCGTAGCTTAAATCTTCATTGGAGTTTACATACATTTTGAAAATAGCAAGTGATTGTAAATACTTGCTCACGTCTGCAAGAAGCTGCATATTCAATCCTGATCCCAAGTGCACTTCGAAATGTTTCAACTGTGGATTCAATCGACAGACTGTCTCAATGGATTTTTTACATGAATTGATGAGTCTTCCATGTGAAACTTCAATTCTGAAAGTCCTTAATGTTGGCATATGTTCGATATCCATAAAATTACCATTGACAACTTTGTAATTCAATGAAAACATATTTGGAAAAAGCCAATCGATACTGTTTGGTCCCAAGCTACAACCCTCCAAATAAACCCATGCAACCTCTGAAAATGGTTTCTGGAATTTATCCAAAATGGTTATGCCTTTAATATCGATACTCTCTAAATTAATACAGTATTCGTTTACGTAATTTAAAATACGCTCGTAAATTTTGGTAGAAATTGGAACCATTCTTGGATCGACATGAAAAGTTAAGTGCTTCACCAAGTGTCCAAAGCAGCGCACTATTTGAAAACAAGTTTTTAAATCATCTGTTAAACGGTCCCGACATGAAATTAAACTAAACGATACACAAAGAGAATTCATTATTCTTATGTTGAGATTTGAATTGAATTTGTATTTTCGTACGAATGCCCGTTCAGCAACACTTTTTAAATATTTGTTGGAATCAGCAACATTCAAGATATATTTCAAATCCAAATACATCAAAATATGCTCCAAACAATCAGGATTCAGGTCGGTAATTTTTGTTTCCGTGGGCAAATCGTCGTTGTTTTCTAAATTCTGTCGTTTAATTCGTTGATTCTCAAGTCGTTCACTCTTTCTCTTTCCTCCGATTGTTTTTCCTTGATTCTGTTTCTGCTTCGTGGTCTTCATATCTGAAAATGTTTCAAAACTCACAATTCCAACAGTAGAATCGAAACTCACCTTTAAAAAAATCAAGTTTAGTCGGAATGTCAACTAAAATGTAATGCGATACAGTCACCAGTCTGAACACAACTAACATTGAATGTTACCGTTTTCGTGCTTATGTGTTTATACCTATCCTAAGCAACGAAGGACTGTGGACTTTGAACCAATAGTACCGTGAGAGACTGCCACAAAAATCAAACTAAATTTAAATATTCTCATTTATGTTTAAAAGTATTCAAATCCAAATCGTACCATTAAAATATTTTGCTGTGAGTATCACCGATGTAAAAAAAATGCGAAAGTGTGAGAAAAAATGAAAAGAAAATTGATTCCATATTTAGGATATATTTATTTGACAAAATCTCCTTATAATTTTACAAAAAAAAAAAATGTTATTTACAAAAGGTACATACAAAAGCTAAAAAAATTCAGATTTTCCGTTGCATATTAACATGTGCGACAGATCCTGGTGAACGGAATCCTTTGGCCAATATTTTCCATTCGTTGTCAAAGTGTATGCGCAAATCATTATATTCGTTTTCGTTTTCGATTGGGAACGTAAATGTGTTAATTGATTTGAATTCAGTCAAGCAAACGTTGGCATCATTCTTCGAACATTTTCCGTAAAAATTAACTTCCTTGACGGCTGGCAAAGCCTGTGCGAATCTCTTCAGGTCCATTCTATTCACGTACGATGTAAAGTTCTCGAACATTAAGCACTCCAACGATGCTGAATACTTGCTCACAAAAGTGTAAAATTCTTCAGAATTTGCATACAAATGCGTTGGAATGCTGAGAAACAATCTCCTTTCAGCCACATTCAAATCGATTACCTCGTCAAATTTGGTTTCAATTTTGAGTTTCTCCAGTGATTGTAGATGCTTGCAAGCATTTGAAAGTATTTCCATGTCAAATTCCGAACTCAATTGCATCTTTAACCGCTTTAACTGTGAATTCGTACGGAAAGCCGTCTCAATGGTTTTCTTGTTCGCTTTGCTTAGTTTTTCCTTTGAAATTTTAATCACAAGATTCTCCAATTTTGGCATATGTTTGACGATATCCTTGAAATTACCGTTCACTTCGTATGATAATAAGTGTGCATTTGGAAAAAGCCAATCGAATGTGTTGCGTCCCAAACAAGAATCTTGCAGATAAATCATTTTGGGCGATGAAAACGGCTTAGTGAACACCATCGATGTCTTATAACCCTCAATAGAGATGAAGTGCAACGTATTCGCACAATATTCGTTGATATGGATGAAGAGACGATCACTGAGCACGGTTGGAATCATTTTCGGATCAATGTCAACGAAGAGATACTTTATGAGGTGTCCAAAACAACGTATCAATTGAAGGCTAGTTTTTAAATCGTTGGTCTTAATCGATTGATACACCTCCAAGTGCCGCATCTCTGAGATACTTAAATTCTCAATTTTAACGTCTCTTTTTCCATATTTCCGTGCATACGTCCGTTCAGCAGCAAATTTCAAATATTTATTAGAATCAGCCACGTTCAATAGATTGCTCAAATCCAATGACATGAAAATCATTTCGAGACAATCGAGATTGATATCGGTGATTTTTGTTTCGGTGGACTCATCTTGGTCGTTTTCGATTCTCTGTCGTTTAATTCGCTGATTTTCGAGTCGATTACTACTTCTTTTGCAGCTAAGTGCGCCGATTGCTGCTCCTTGATTTTGGTTCCGGGTTGAAATTTTCTTCTCAATGGTCTTCATTTTTGACGATATTTTTGAATTCACAATTTAAAAGTCGAAATTTACTTTTCACAATCGAAGTGGATCTTTTGAACAAAATGTGATGCAATAAAGTCAACAGTTTGAATACAATTGAGCTAAATCTCGTAAGTGCGGATACTTATATTTGGATAAACTAATGTAAGGACGTGAAATGCATAGAAAGACAAATATTAAGCGTAATTAAGAATTCATTAGGAAATTCTCAGTAAAAAGTTACTACGCCAAAACATCACCTAAGGACCCTAAATGACAAATTGCAAAGGGTTGAAACTTTAATTTGGAGAAACTATTACCTGCGCAACTGGATCAACAGTATAATTAGAACCCATTTTACCTGAAAAAGAGATCTTTACTTGGAAAAACCGGTTTTCCCGTAATTAAGGTTGTTTTCAGTATGCGTGACTTTTTGGTGCATTTTGCAAGTATTTTAATGACCATTTAGACAATTTTCATTTGAATTCCAGGTAAAAGATAGTAAATAGAACTAAAAATGTTGCAGAAAGTAACTGGCACTTGCTTCGAGAAATGAAACTAAAATATGACTTCTTTTATTCATAGTTCACAACGCTTGGTTATTATGATCATGGTTGTGACGAAAAGAGGATTAAATTAAAGCTCACATATTTTCGTTTGATTTTTTGGACATTTGTAATTCATTTTTTTACTTTTCCGCACACCCACTGTGTGCAGTAAAGTATTGCAATCACCCCAAAATTTTGAAATCGATAAAAATCGTTTTTCTATGCGTTTTGGGCAGAGTATCCTGATTTGCTGCTGCTCAGCATATAGCTGAGCGCTGAGAAATGCTGAACTCGTGCGGCTAACGCATACGAAACGGATGCACGATACATATTCCCCTTTCGCTTCGTATGTGCTGCCGTTGACGCTATTGCCGGTACAACGGTTACACACTATACCAGCGAACATACGAAGTGAAAGGGGAATATGTATCGTGCATCCGTTTCGTATGCGTTAGACGTACACTTTCAGAATATATGAAAGACTGAGAGCAAAAACAGCACGTCGCATCTCATCTCTTGTTTTCACTTACGTAAGCAAAATAACGAGGGATGCGACGTGATGTTTTTCTCGCAGCTTCTCATATCTCGGTCGCAATACAATTTCAAACTCAACTGGTTACTAAGTTTTGAGTTTTGAATTGAACGTCCAATCAACTGTTTATAACCGTTTAAACGGGGAGAATGCATGTGTGCGTGCCATCCGTTTCGTATGCGTTAGCCGCACGAGTTCAGCATTTCTCAGCTCTCATCTATATGCTGAGCAGCAGCAAATCAAGATGCTCTGGTTTTGGGTATAGAGAAGCACAGAGCAACGGTTTTTTGGCCATGACAATGTGGGGATGTGGTACACTGTACACTGTACCCTGTACCCTGTATGGTGTACGCAAAAAAAACAATAGGTAATTTGTTAGCATGATAACTCTTCTTAGAGAAAAGCAAATCCAAATCTGATTTTACAGGGTGATTGGGGCTTGCGAGGAATGAGCTGGTATTGTTTTTCAGCGATATTCGTGCATCGGTGTATCCATGGTGACACCATGATGGCATACCCATAAGGGGTATGGTATGCAAACATTTGTTAACTTGATAAATCCTTCCCCAGAGACGTAAATTCAAGTTTTAAATGTGTATTGGGGGGTTTTTTGGCACGAGGAAACCCGAATACGACGTTAATTTTAAGATACAATCAAGTTTTAACAGAGTTTCTTTGAAAAAAATCGCGAAAAATTGAATTTTTGTATGGGAGTCATGCTTTTATGCAACCTTAATGACGTGAAACTTTGCACAGGCTATTTTTTATACAAAAAAAATGACATTCTGAAAGTTTGAAGAAACAATCAAAATTAGGAGTACCTGCCATATAAATTTTTCGTTTTTGAGAAAATGTTGTATGGGGAGTACCCCTACTTCAAATTGAAAAGTAAATAAGAGTGTTTTGTTGACTCGAATTTGATCGAATTTCTTTCCAAAATGTATGCTTGCATTAACTTAATCACAATTAAAACGTGTGGATCTTATTTTTCATCAAAATACATAATTTCACCAAAGAAGAAATTTCAATCACAAATAGAAGTACTCCCCATACAAAATTTTCTTCAGGAGGGAGGTGATTTTTTCTTTCCGTACAATAGACACGCTACACATTTTGAAATATTTATACGTCAATACTTTATTAATTGGCCAAAAAACTTGACTGCTCTTAGACAATATAATTCGGTAGTTATTGAATTAGTACTGCACTACCAGTTCGGTAAAGGAAGTTTGGAAACAGTGCGGAAAAGTTAGACTTACGAATGTAAGTTCCTTTTTATCTCGATATATGTTTAGTTTCATTGTTAAATGCTTCATCAACTTTGAAACCAACGTCAAAACGTTGCAAAAAAAAAATGTTTTTGTGCAAAAAAAAAAAAAATAAAAAAAAATTGTATCTTTCTTATAATACGTTGAGAAAAAACTTGAGAAATAAAGAATATGCTTGATTTTTTAATGAATTAATTTTAATCGATGTTGATCAAGATGCTTATGCATCTTATTAATAAAATATTAAATCGATGAGAAATTCGAAATGTCGACTTTAAATGTAACAAAATATTGCATTTTTTGAGGACGATCATCGTGGTACATCATAAACTAACACGACTTACCACCATTATTGAGTTTGGCCTAAGAGTTTGAACATAAATATCACCTGTTCAATGAAAAATGTTGAGTCGAGAAGATTTTTTACCTACGGATTAGTTTACCTACCCATAGTTTGAGAACAAAGAAAAGCAAATACACAAACATATTCATACTTCTTACTTGGCACACCTAACGAATGGACAGTTTGTACTTATTTATGGCACCAACGTTTGATATTTTCTCTGACAATTCGTGCAAAATGACAGCAATAAATAAGATGCTTAAACAAAAACAAAAACAGTTTCGATCTTACCTTACAATTTACAAATGAACACTGAAACATTGAATAATAATAAAAGAGTAGATGACAAAAATGAAACTACAAATATTGAAGGAAGGTGATACATTGTAAGCGTCCCGAGAAATATTGCTTCTTTTATCCCTTGCTATTCTCTTCCAGAAATTAAATTTCATTTCTCGAATTATCTTTGGTTTTCTTGTAGTTTTCTTTCAAACGAACGCTTTGACTGTTGTTGTACATAGAATGTGGAAAATGTCTTTGTGTCGATTGCCATTGAAAAGAGATTTATTCTGGTTTTTATTTTATTTATTGTATTAATTTTATTTCGATCGATGGAGATACAATAAAAATGTTTATGTTCAATATTAAATTGGTGAGAAATTAAAATGTTAAATTGATGAGATATTCCAAATTCCACTTTAACTAAACATGGCATGCATTGTAATACAGTCAAATGTTGTGGTAGATGTTTATAGACCTAGATTTATCTTCGTAGGCGTTCCGGAATACCGTCACTGTCAAATGCTTCGTTTGATTCGACTCATTTTGATATAATATTCAGAGGATATTTTCCATTCGTTGACAAAGCGTGCTCGTAAATCATTCAAATTATTTTCATCTTTTAATCTGAATTGAAATCTTTTCAACAATTTGAATTCAGTCAAGTAATGGCACACCTCATCGATTGAATATTCTTCATAAAATTCTATTGTCTCTAATGCTGGTAACACACTTGCGATTTTTTTTATATTCAACTCATCTATGTACATATAACTCCAAAAAGTTAAAGTATGAATTATTGGACATTCGCTGATAAATTTGAAGAGTTCATCGCTGTGTCGACATTTTGTTAAAATCCATAGATGTTTCAGTCGATGGAATGAAAATGGAATTTTGGGAAATAATTCATCTCTCTTTAGATTCAGATCAATCTTGAATTTATTCAAACTTTTAAAATGAATTGTATCCCCTTCGTACCTTAAATCTTCCTTGGAGTTTACATATATTGTGAGTTCTTCGAGTGATTGTAAATACTTGCTCAAGTCTGCAAGTAGCTGCATATTCAATCCTGACCCCAAGTGCACTACGAAATATTTCAATTGTGGATTCAATCGGCAGACTGTCTCAATGGATTTTGAGCATGAATTGCTCCGTTTTCCATGTGAAACTCCAATTGACAGAGAATCTAATTTTGGCATATGTTTTTCGATATCTATAAAATTACCATTGACAGCTTTGTAACGTAATAATTCCATATTTGGAAAAAGCCAATCGATACTGTTTGGTCCCAAGCTACAACCCTCCAAATAAACCCATTGACCCTTTGAAAATGGTTTCTGGAATTTATCCAAAATGGTTATGCCTTTAATATCGATGCTCTTTACATTAATACAGTATTCGTTTACGTAATTTAAAATACGCTCGTAAATTTTGGTTGAAATTGGAACAATTTTTGGATCGACATGAAAAGATATTTTCTTCACCAAGTGTCCAAAGCAGCGCACTATTTGAAAACAAGTTTTTAAATCAACTGTTAAACGGTCCCCAAATAAATCGAACCGTATGCAAACAAAAGGATTTATGGTTATGTAGAGATATGAACGCTCGTAGTATTTGTATTTCCGTACGAATGCCCGTTCGGCAACATCTTTTAAATATTTGTTGGAATCAGTAACATTCAAGAGATTTTTCGAATCCAAATACAACAAAATATGCTCCAAACAATCAGGATTCAGGTCGGTAATTGTTGTTCCAGTTGGTAATTCCTCCTGTTTTTCTTCTTGTTGTTGTTCATCATTTTGAACTTTAACTTCTTTGTTTGTCTTCTTCCTTCCAATGGTTACGCCGAATCTTTTGTGCCGTGTTATTTGGTTACCCATTTTATTGATGAAATTATTAACTATTCACAATGCCAAACAATTTTTAAATTGATCAACACTCACTTTTCGTAGGCAAGTTTAACGTTTATTCCAAATGAATGTGATGTGATTTATTCAAACTTTTAAACACAACTAAACTCGAGTGCTTTCACCATGTCATTATTTTACTTTTCCGCACACACCTAGTGTGTAAGGTAAAGTATTGGAATCGGTCGAAAAATTAACACCCTCAAAAAACATGTTTTCTGGGTGTTTTAGGACCCAGGGAACACGAATCTAGCGTTTTTTCGATGTCCGAATGTATGTGCGTGGTACGCTGTACGCTGTACGCTGTACGCTGTACGCTGTACGCAAAAATTTGTTAACACGATAACTTTCAAACCAGAAAAGTAATTCAAAATCTGACTTCACAGGATGATAAGGGGTGCCGAGGAATAGAAACCATTAGATTTTGAGCGACTTTGGTTGATAGAGTAACGTGTCATGTCTGGTGTGATGCCCATGGCCATCCATGGGAAAAATTCAATTTTCCCCCCAAAAGTGATATTTAATGTATTCTTAAACATCCAAAAATATGTATTGGGGGGTTTTTGGGTACGAGAAAACCGAATATGACATTAGTTTTGCGATACAAATATATTTCGACACACCTTTCATACAAATATTTCAAAAAAATTGGATTTTTGTATGGAAGCCATGCCTGTATGATATCGTAATGACCTGAAACTTTGCGCAGGTTATTTTTATCACACCAAAATAATATTCCGAGAGTTTGAAGACATTTCAATACATATTAGGGGTACCTTCCGAACAAAATTTCGGATTTTTCACCCAAAAACGAAAATTTTGTATGGGAAGTACCCCTAAATTGTATTGAAATATTTTCAAACTTCCAGAATGTTGGCTTTTTGTGAAAAAATACCCTGTGTCAAGTTTCACGTCGTCATGCAAGGATTGATTCCATTCCAAAATTCCCATTTTAAGTAATTTTTATATAAAAAGTAAGTCAAAAATTATGTGTATCGCAAAACTAATGTCAGATTCAGTTTTTCGTGAGTTCAAATTCAAGTAAAAGATAAGTTATAAATGAATTTTGTGGATCACAGTGCGGAAAAGTTCATCTTACGTATGTAAGACATTTTATTTCTGTAGAGACGATTTAAAATTTAAATACATACATGCACACATACCATGTATAGTTAAGTATTTTTAACAAAAGGGATCATTGAGGATACTTTTCAAATAGAATAATGCTTTCTGTTATTTCGAGGGCATTTGAGTACAAATTGTCATTTGTTTATCTTTGTGTATTAGTGAGGCTAAAAAATTAAATTTAATTTTTTTAGTGTAGCAAAATATTTTTTGTATTTTTTTAATTAAACTTTCTAAAAATGATTTTTTCCTGTTGCTTTATTACCACAATATGTGTTGACGGCAAGGTGTGAGTCACTGTCAATAGTCGGTGTGTGTAACAAAAATTGTTGTATATTCTCAAAATGAGATGGCACGTGAAGCGGTAATGAATCATCTGCCGATGCCAAATTGTTTCCGACCATTCAGGCATCAACTCCATTGTTATTTCAACAATTAAAATCAAAAATTAAAATTATGAGCACGGACGTCTACGCGGAATCTCATTGTTTCAAACAATGATACCAAGACGTAGTAGTGGACGATGCTAACAAGTACTAGAAATAGTAAGCATATTAATTTTTCTCTTTTTTCACCGTGATCAGCAATCTCAACACTACCATTGCTACAATGAAATCCCAAATTAAAGCAATGTTGTTGTTGTGGTCATTGATTTTGCTTTAAAAGTAAAGTATATACTTTCATCTACAGTTTCATTTTCCATTCCGATCCATAACGCATTGATTAATTTCCATTTTTTCCATTCTTTTCTTCTGATCATTTCTTAGGTAATGAGTATTATTTTTACTAAAAGACACAAAAAATACAGAACTGTATACTCGGCCTTTCTTGTACTCAGGTACGACACTTTGATGGTTGGAGGTCAGAGCCTCTGAAGGGAACTTTTTTTTTCAGGACGTTATAAAATTCCGCCGGATCTAGAAGTTTGATATGCTACGCAATAGGTGGTCCAAACAAACACGGACAAGAAATGCCAAATGATTCAATTTAATGTATTAAAATTCCGTACATCTTACGATAACATAATTTAAAATTGCGAAAATGAAAAACGTTCAATTTTTTTGTTGGAATTTTTATTCCATAATATCTAAAATAAAGAAGAAAAACAATGTTTCGCTTTTAAATTATTATTTTGGACGAAAACTTATTTTATAATAAAAAATGTCATTGATGTTAACTGTCTCTCCGTTCACCGTTATTTTGAAGTAAATTACATTTAAAGACGTCATAACTGACTAATTCCAAAAAAAAAAACTGTCATTAAACCGTTCTCCCTCATTCTCCAATTATAAAGTCTACCCATTCATCGCGTTTCTTGATATATTCGCATGAAACATTCCAAGCCGTATTAAGATGATGGTAGATTTGAACTTGAGCCTTTTTGTAACTAGCCATGGAAATCGATAGTTCATTCATTTTGTCTCTTTCATTGATGATCGCGTTTGGTATTAAACTGCTGGCTCTTATAAACGCTTCTTTGGCCTCATACGCTGCATTCAACTGTGACGTAAATTTGGTATGAAATCTTAAGAAATCAAACTTCATGTCGCCCAATTGCAAGGCAATTTTCTCCACATGTGACTTTTCCATATTTTTCTTTTCCCATTCGTTAAACTTGTTCGCGTGTAGAATGAAATTCTCTCCTTTTAAATCATTCTTGATGCGTTTTATCAAATCATCACACAATTTGTTAAGAGTTGGTTCATTGCCCAACACGATTCTATAGTCCGCGATCAAATTCTGAACGATTGCAGTTTGTTTCATTCCAGCAAATAAAGCCAATGTATGGGATTTTACATTGGCTGGTATTTGGTATGCGACCAATGTATGCGTAAGGACATGCTTGGGAATGTTTTTGCTGAGATTGAATAAAATACCCAAATTTTTATTCCAGTCTTTTTTTAGCGCCGGATCAGCATTTTTCGCTTTTTTAGCAAACGTTTTTACAACGGTTGCATAGGACGTGGTACAGTACACCTATTTGAAGAAGAAAAGCATAAAAAATTAACGAATAACACGTAGTCAGTAAAATAGTGCGTTTAAGTAATTTTGCATACCTCATTGAATACAAAAACAGAGAAAATTGCCAAAAATAATAATTGCCTCATTGTTTGACTTTAGCTTCAACCGGGCTTCGCATTTACCGTCGAATATGTAATAGAAATGAAATGTTTACGCGCTTCAGACTTTATAATCAATAACTTTTTGTTCAAGATATGTGTAAAATAAACACACGTGTATTGAATTAGGTCTGAATTATTTCAAAATTAATCATTATAGACAATTCAAAAAAACAAAATGTGTTGACGTCCATGAACAAGACAATTCATCAATTGAGCCTTTAAAAAATGAATTTAGCACAGCACACAGTATTAAAACGATACGAGAAAACGTGTGAGAAAAGTGTCGCTAACTGACTGAATCTTCTTATTGGTATTTGTTATTATGAAATATTTCACTCATGGGCAGCATGGAAATTATTCAGTCGGGTCTCGGGCCGAATTTTCCGTCCCGATGCGACCTCTGGTTATAACCAAAGTAGCTATACCTAGAACAATACTAATTTCTAGAAGCTTTTTGAATACACATGACGTCGTTGATTCAAAACATAAGTGCGTCGTTTTTACACAAACAAATGTAACAAAAAAAAGGTGCCACTTACAAACCACTTGATTCAATGCAAAACGCAGTCAACGTTTTAATGCTTCAATTGATGCACGACTTGGCAATCACGGTAGGAAATGCAATTGAGGATGCAGTTTTGATGCGGTAATGACATTGAGTAATTTGCTCCAATCAAAGTTAATCTAAAACGAATCCAAACCAAAACGATTTTATTCCAGCACTCGATTTACTTGAATACTGCGCCATAAACGCATTTTTGTTTATCCATTGAGCATTGAGAGTGTTTGATTCGAGATAAACAACTTGATTTAAACTGATTGTAATTTCAAGTTTAATGTGTCAGTTTCAATAAAAGGAAGACGGCCACAAGGTCAACTCGAGAGCCACCTTTAAACACCACAGATCTGTGTGTTATGTGTACAGTATGGAAACAGAGATCGTTGGATTAATTTCGTAATTTTTTCTGGAACAAAACAGTTCATTTTTGCCAACTTCGTTCAAAGTTTTACGCATTTTTCGTTTTAAAGGGAAAAGAAATGAAATATTTGCTCGTGATTGTTTTAGTTTTTGGAGCTAGTCACGCCCAATACGAAGATATCAATGTTAACGCTAGAGACGAACAACTCAATACACCACTGCATAACGCAGCAAGTCGTGGCAAGCATTTTAATATAATTAAAATAAAATCTGGATTGAATAAAAAACGGAGAAAATTTGCTTGTATCGTTTAGGTTATTATTTGAGCCGAGCCAAACTTCTAATCAAGCACGGTGCCAATTTAAATGCAAAAAATATTAATAAAGAAACGCCAGTGAGTATTGCCGGATTTTGAATGAATTTTCAATTTTTTTATGATTTTTTTTGCGGTAGTTGCATCTCGCCGTTCGTTATGATAAGCCAGATATTGTGAAACTTTTAGTGGAAAGTGGAGCATCAGTGAATCCCACATTGAATACAATGGAAACACCAGTGAGTATCGCCGGCTTTTGAATGAATTTTCAATTTTTTTATGATTTTGTTTGCGGTAGTTGCACCTTGCTGTTAAAATGAACAAGGCGGATATCGTTAAAATTCTTGTTGACCACGGCGCGGATGTCAGGTATGTTGTAAAAATTGCATTTTTCACAAAATTGTAATTTGAAACATTTTCAATCGAACAAAATTTGTCAAGAGCTTGTATTAAGCCTACTCGGCGATCAAACGAAATTAATAATTTTACTTTCAGTGCCAAGGATAATACCGAAAGAACGCCAGTGAGTATTGCCGGATTTTGAATGAATTTTCAATTTTTTGATGATTTTTTTTTTGCGGCAGATTTTCTGGGCAGCTGAATATCGTAATAATTTATTTTCTATTACAAGACTGATCAATGAACATACACCAGAAAAACCATTTTTTTTTTTCAGGAAATGAGCATATTGCAAGGATTCTCATCGAAAACCGGGTCAACAATCGGGGAGCAGTCGATCTTTTATTAGCGGTTGTTTTAGGTACATTTCGCTTTTTTTTTTTTTTTAATTCGATTTAAATTTTACATCCAAATTTTGGGCCGAGTTTTTGAAACAATTTTTTTCGAACGGCCGAAATTTAACGATTTTGATGGAATAATCGAGTGATTCAAATTAATCCTAGACATTTCACAGGTAAAGAAGACGTAGTCAAAAATATGGCAGAAACTGGTGCCGATGTTAATGCTGAAATGTACGACAAACGTCGGCCTTTACATCTTGCATCATTCAACGGTCGGTGAATGACTTTTGAAGTTTTTTTTATTTCGATAAATTGAAACTAATTAAAGTATAATATTATTAAAATAATTAGGTATTAATAACATTGTGAAGTATTTAATCTCATATGGAGCCGACGTAAATGCCAAGAACGTATATGGTGACACACCAGTGAGTATTGCCGGATTTTGAATGAATTTTCAATTTTTTAATGTTTTTTTTACGGTAGTTACACGAAGCAGCGCGGCTTGGTAGCACAAATATTGTTAAATTTCTTGTTGAAAATGGCGCCGATCTATTTGCCAAAAATAATCGAGGACAAACGCCACGTGAACTGGTTTTATGGATTAGTGAAACTCCGAATGAAAAATGTAAGTTTTAAAAAATGACTGTTTACAAAGTGCCATGACAGGACTCATTGAAATATCCAACAGATCATGAACACATGTGGATCGCAACAATTCTACAAAATGCCGAAGAGCATCAGAAACAAATGGAAAAATTTAAGAGACCAGAGAAGCATCGATGTTTGTTCGGCGTTATTGATTAAATGAATGGAATGATTATAGAACAACTATAGAATTTTAAAGTCACTTTAACTGAACTTGAATTTAAAAGTAAAAACGTTAATTTGTTCAAAAATTGTACACGTATTAATAAACGGAATAAGAATTTAAAATCGCCAGTTTTACCCTTCTGTTCGTAGAAATTTGGGTTGATACGCCTTCCTCACCAAGTATGTAAGTGGGTATATAATCCGACTGTCAGATGGAAACATGCTCAGAAGCTAGGAATGTAAGTAGATTTTAAAAATTGAAGAAAACGAAGTTTTTTTTCAAGAAGAAGGTCCAAATGAAACTGTTTTATGTCATCATTTCGAACCAGTAACAACTTCACATTCGAAGGTATGTTGTGAAAATTGTATTTTTCACAAAATTATAATTTGAAACATTTTCAATTGAATAGAATGTATCAAGAGCTTGTATTAAGTTTATATTCGATCATACGAAATTAATTATTTTACATTCATATTTTTTTCATTGAACATTTGTCATTTGAAAACAAAAATTTGAAATTTGAAGGATATTTCGATGATTCGATTTGATATTTTGAGAAGGATCGATTTCATGATGTATGTTAGAAAAATAAAATTTGAAGAAAAAAGTATTTTTTTGTTTATTCAGTAAAACATTTGGAGAGTTTTTGTTTGAAATATGGTACTATTCTTCTGAATATTTCATCAATATTCACCTGTTTAAGTATAAAATGTACACAAAGTCCAACGAGTTTTATTAAAATTCAATACTTTTTAATTGAATATTTGATTAACACCAATTTTCGAATATTTTTTTAATTTTTCAACATTTTTTCGACTTTATTTTCTCATGGAATGCTTTGAAAAATTATAATGCCATAAAGTGTTTGGGTGGTCGTCTTGGAATATCAAAAATGTTCCACCTTCTACGCCTCGACCGATTTCAATGCAGGATCTAGATCTAATGCAACACCGAAACTTTGTTCGGTTTTTCGGTGGTTGTTGGTCGATGTTGAACAATGTTGGGCCGATTTGTTCGAAACGTCATCAAAAGAGGTGGAGATTGATGTGAATTCTTTCAAATTATTACATATTATGATTTGAACAATCTAATTTTTGACTAACTTCTCCATTTAAATGAATTTCAATGAAGAGACGACGAAAATTTATTTGAATTACTTTACCTGCTGCTTGTATGCAGCAAAATATTGTAATAACTTGAAATGATGTGCTTAAAATCTTTATTAGTTACATTCTACACTTAAATGTGACATTTATTGCTTTGTATTCGTTGAAGTGAAAATGACCTACAAATGAAAGCCAAAAAAAGACGACTGTTTGACCTCAACTGAAAATTCATCAAACACGGAGCCCACTGTACAGCTATAGGTTTGTATAGAAAAATAAAAGTTAGGTGGAAAATATTTAAACACTCGAATAGTTCCTGCGTACCTTGGGGCGTGAATAGTGATTCTAAGATCCTTCGTAAATACAGAGAGAAGCATAGATTGGAATTTCGCCTTTGTTGTGTAGATTTCCTTGGATAGGCTGTCTAGTTTTATCGTTGTAACCCCATCACCGTAAAATCGCAAATATTCTATTTTACCCGATGGACAGGTGGGCGTGGTGAATGAAAAATCTATAGACAAAATTGACGCAAAAATTTGAATGGATTAAAACAATGGTGTTTCAAAGCTCTCACTGGGTTGGGACTTTACTGTCTTTCTACGCTCAATTTCTTATCAGAACATTTAAAATTTATACAGACCGAGAGTAAGGAGAACTACCGCCAAAATAAACCAAAGTTTCATCTTTAATCCAAATATCGAGAACAGATCCAAAGCTTGTTTGAAATGATTTATTATTTATTTTTATTCGTTCAATTCAAAATCCCCACGATGGAAGCACCAAATATGTAAGCACAGTTGATCTGAATGAAACTCGAAATAGTGAATTATTTGACTAAACGAACTTTCTTTGGAACTGATTCAAGGAATATACGAATTTCAACTGACTTCCTTTTAGATCTGAGGTTTTTTGCTATCCATTTACGTCAAGGTTGCTAACTTCGCACTGATAAGTACATATAACATAAGCTCTCAATAGCAGACAAAACGATATATTTATCAAATGATTATGCATAATTTTTGGTAAATTTGTCGGTCAGAGTTCTCGAAACTGTGTCGCACGACCGAAATAGCGATATTTCCCCTGTGAGTCTGCTTGTTTATCACAATGTAACACGGAGACATTATCACCAATTTGGAATTGTTTCATTGTTGTTTCTTGGTGCCGGAAATGTTGATATAACTTTCAAAATAAAATCATTACATTGTTGACGATTCGACAAAATAAACCAGTTACGTCTTTGCTCTTTCAAATTCAAGTGTATATAGATATGAATCAACAATTCACTGTGTTTGACAAATCTATAAACCAAAATCGAACTTTTCGGCGGTTGTCTGTACTGAAATTTTAATACTGATTGAACCAAATCGATGAATGAAGTGATACATCATGGAAGCTTTCACAAAACTCTATAACACCTAGTTATTTTTGGTGCGTCTAGTGTAACAGCAATTTATATAGCAAAAATCAATGCCATTCACACGTATGATTTGTCGCCAATGCAAGTCAATGAAATGCATATCAAAAGAACTGCAAGATTTATATCTACAATGTCTGAAATCAGTAATCGCTACTCTTCCAAGCCAGGATTTATGGTAATTAATTATTTAATTAATTACACTGTGCGACACTCAAAATGTGACAGAAACGAGACCTACCGTTTTTACATAATTTGGGTATGCTGATTTCAATGGCATCACCCGTTATTCTATATCACGTCAGGATTTTCCACAATTTTCCTAGAGAGTTTTCCGGAAAACCAAAATTGGCTGTTTATACTCTAGTAACATTTTGAATTCATGCAATATCCCAGAGTGGTGACCTATCAGGCGTTGTAGTACGGTTCAAGTATAGTCAAGCCACACAATTCGTTTTGAAAAAAAATTGGGTCATTTGAAAAAAAAATTGATGGTCTGAAGTCACATTTTGAAGTAAAAATGATGTCCATTCTGAAAATGAGTATTTGGGGGTTTTTTGGCATGAAAAGACCGAATATGACGCTGTTTTTGCTATAAAATTGGGTTTGAATACACTTACCACACGTTGAAATTTTTGGTCATTTTTGACCATTTTGGATATTTTTTGTGTGGTAAGTGTATTCAAACCCAATTTTATGGCAAAAACAGCATCATATTCGGTCTTTTCATGTTGAAATTATTTAAGTTTTACTTTCATCGAAGCAGGAATGAAATGCCGCAAAAAAAAAATCCGAAAATCCGTTTTTATTAAGCGGTCATAAATACGTGTTAACGTACACAGAAAAATGATTCCAAAACCAAATAAATTGACCTGAATGACCTATAATCGACAAGTTGAATAGATCTACAAAAGAATAAAAGCCTCATGCATCAAAAACGAAATAATAATCAAAAATGTTTCATTTCAAAGGAACAGTTTTAATGATTTTATGGCATTGTTCGACAAATATTAAATGTGTCATCTTAAAAAGTAGTAATACAAGTAATTTATCATGAAACGACTGAAAACTCGTCAAACTCAGAATTGGCTTTGCAGCTAGGAGCATGCACAATTATTTTAATATCCTCTGTGAAGATTGTATAAAGTAAGGACTGGAATCCCGGTTTCGTAGTGAAGATGTCATAAGTTAGACTGTCTAGTTTTATTGATGTGGCTCCGGCACCATTGATTATAAGATTCTCTATTTTACCCGCAGGACAAGATGGCGTGGCGAATGAAACACCTATATTGAGATCAATGACAACAAAATTTGTTCAAGTTAAAGAATGAATCACCAGTCGAACTATCACATTTCTAAACCATCACTCAAAAACTTCATTTCTAATAATGAGTCAAGGCTCTTGAAAAAGCTTGAAATCTCCATTTAAAATGTGTACAAACCGAATGTAAAGAGAACTACCGCCAAAATAAACCAAATTTTCATATTCATTTGGAATTTATCTGCAACAAATCTGAAAAATGTGTTATTTGTTTTAATAAATCAAAATCTTCAAAAGGAGCTTCAAATTAGAAACACTCTAATGTGAACAGAAAATGTAAAATGAATTGACTTGAGAACTGATTCAAGGAATATACGAATATCAACTGATTTCCTTTTAGATCTGACGTCTTTTGCTATCCATTTACGTCAAGGTTGCTCGAGTCTTTGCATTGATAAGTATAGTCGTTTTCAATAAGATCTGTTACAGCGAACTGTCTAAATTTTGAACAAACAACATACCCTCAACAAAATTCAAACCAAATTGACACGTTTAACTAAGGAGCCTTGTGTACTTTTGAATGGAAATGCGTTCCGGAATTCATTGTATTAGTTTGACAACACAGATCTTTTCGGAAACGACTATACATATAAGCTCTCGATAGCAGACAAAACGATATATTTATCAAATGATTATGCATAATTTTTGGTAAATTTGTCGGTCAGTGTTCTCAAAATTGTGTCGCACGACCGAAATAGCGACATTTCCCCTGTGAGTCTGCTTGTTAATCACATTGTAACGCGGAGACGTTATCACCGATTTGGAATTGTTTCATTGTTGTTTCTTGGTGCCGGAAATGTTGATATTACTTTCAAAATAAAATCATTACATTGTTGACTATTCGAAAAAGTAAACAAGTTACGTCTTTGCTCTTTCAAATTCAACGGCATACACGTGAATCACAAATCATTGGAGCCTCTTCAAATTTTTGATTTAAAAAGAAATAAATTTACGAAGAATTTAAAAATTCTGCATTCCAAAACGCTGTTCCAAATGATATGTAGAACATTCACACGATTTTTGTCGTTTTTTACTGACGTGGAAAGGTAAGTATTTTCTTTCATTTCAACACATTCGTAATCAATGACCGCATTAAACTCAAACAATACGTAAGCGCACGTGCAGTAACGATTGGTTCCACATCTTTTGTTTACAATTTGAAAAATGATTTGTTTTATCACATTTACCTGTGTCCACTCAGCTGGCTGCGATCAATTTAATTACGAAATTGTTGAAAAAGAGTAAACAAACAAAGACCGTTTTTTTTGCTTAATTGACATTTTTTGTGTTTATTCAAAGAAAACTAAATGCTTTACGTGATTAAATGTGACAAAATTTTTGATATTTCATAATCAGCATGACATAATCTATATACAGAAAAACTTTAAGCTATAGTGGAACTTCGTAATATATATGAATTTTGATTTCAAATAAAAGTTTACACTTTTTTAATGTAAAAATACATTTGCACTTTGGACCTTTTTTAACGCCATATTTGAAGTAAAGCTTCTACTATTGAGAGGTTTTCCTATCATCTTTTTCTGAAGTTAAATCAATTTTTGTACATTTAAAATAAGTAGAGAATCATTGATTAATAATGTTGGTTGTTGGTTCGTTGTTGTTATTGCTGTATGAGACACCTGTAAATGCGTTTCCGATGGCCAATCGTTTTCGGAAAATGAACCAAATTGCTGCACTTACGATGCTGGTTAGGCAAATCAAACTGATCCATGTTGCAATCAAGTAGAATGTGCACGTGTTCTTCTTATCAACTTCGTCATAGTCGTCATCAACCATTGATTCTGATGTCGGCGATTCACTGGAGTCCTCATTAAAATCCGTTCCTTCTTCGATAGTTTTGCATTCATTCAGTTTTAAAACGGTGTCCACATGTTTCCAAGTTAATGACTTGAAAAGTGTGTTGAAGTAGGCACAATCGAATTCACTGATGCCCACAATGGTTGCATTTGGAATTCGTGCATTCGTGAAGCCATTTAGCTCCTGCATTGCATTACCTTCAATCGAAAATAATCTCAACGCACTGGCCCGTTCCGGTAGGATATTTGCATTCAATGTCTTCAATTTGTTATGAGACAAATCGATCCCTTTCAAATGTTTTTGCGTCGAAAATGTGCCTGGTTTAATATCCTCAAGTGAATTGCATGACAAATTCAAAAATTTCAAATTCTTTAAATTTTCATCGCGAAAAATTTTGCGTTCCAAGTCGGTTAGATGATTATGTGCCAAATTCAAAATTTCCAAATTAAAATGGCCGGAAAATGCGTAGATTTCGATTTTTGTAATTTGATTGAATGAAAAATCCACTTCAACCAATTTATTCATTTTATGCAAAACGAATCGAGGAATTTCACCGATTTGGTTGTGCGACAACTCCAATTTCTTTACTTCGACCAATTTTTTGAACATTTCCAAATTCAATGTGCTGATGTCATTGTGGCCCAAATTCAAATACCGTATTGCCGACGAAAAGGCATCGGCGTCAATTTTGTTGATGTGATTGTACGAAAAGTCTGCGTAAGAGAGACGCGTAAAACGGGCCAGCAAATTCTTTGGTAGTTCGGAGATTTCATTGTGCGACACATTTAATACACGAAGAATTTTTACATCGTCCAAGCTATCGAGCGGTAGTGTCGTTGTTAAACCAAGGTATGTCATATTGAATGTATCGATGCCAGAATATAATTGGAATAAATTGTTTGGAATTTTGGGTCGTTCACAGTTTTGAAATTCGATTTTTTCAATCCAACGCTTACTGATGCCGTCATCGTAATCTTCAGTCATGTGCTGATTCGAACAAACTGTTTTCACATCCGGTGTAAAAATGTAATTTTCTTCATGATCATTTTCCGAACATATAAACACGATCACTGATTCCGCATATTCATGGTGGTAATAACAATCGGTGATTTGATCAGATTTTTCAGATTTTTTTAAAGTAATTGCCTGGACAGTTGAAACAACTGCCAATATGATTGAAGCAAATAACAATAATATCACGTTCATTGTTACGAGAGAGGATAAACACAACCGATCAATTTGAAATTCACTTGTAAACTGCATTCAAGTGAAATGAAATGAATTTAGTCGTGTTAAATAGCGGATTCAAGATGAGGTATGCAAATCGAATATTTATCCGAATATCACGCTTTGTTTGGAAAAATTCACTAATGCAATCAGTGAAAATAATGTAACTTTTGATAGTTTCTACTTGGTCACGGCACACATTGGAGTCGAAACAATGGGATCGTATTTATGAAAAATTAACAAAACTTGTTTATCAAATGACTAGAAATAGATTTTAAATGACGTCGTTTCAATTTTGAATTGCTCCATTTCATTCTATATAAAATGGATGTTCAATCAAATTTAAAACTCGTGAGAATTACCTTTATTCTGGCAACATGATCTTCATTCAGCGAATCGAATAATTTGAACGTCAATTTCTAGTAAACCAACGGTAATTTGTTTAGTAAACCTTTTAATGAGAAATCGAATTTGATATTCGCAAGGGAAATTTCAAGTAAGTGTAGAATAGCTGAATGTATAAACGGGAATACAAGAAAAAAAGAGAACTCATTTTTTGGATTCATAAAAAATATTTTTTATTTCAAATTTGTTTGAAATCAAGGTGGTAAATTAAACCTCTTGGAACGTCTTCATCGTCATCTATGATCGGATCATCATGAAATTGTACGGTAATGTCCGAATCCAATTTCAATAGAAAACCAGTACAAGCATTTTCAGGTGGTGACATTTCCATATGAATCGCATACATGAATCCAGGTCGAATGAGTATGGGTTTAACTTGGGTAAATTCATTATGCTGAAAGCTTATATCTCGGGTATGGAGGATGTTTTCTTCATCACCAAGCTTCGAAGTTTCGAAAATTGTCACTTTGGTTGGTAGTATTTCTATCATATCATGATGTGAACTCCTCCATCGTCATGGATGCAAAACGAATTTTGTAGAATGAATCGTCCAGATATTGCTGAACAATTTCCCTGGTAGTTCATCTTGATTGTAAAGAATGGCGAGATCATAGCCCCAACAAACATTGTCGGTGGATAGCAAAAGTATCATAAATTGTCCACACATTCGCAAACATTCTTGTACATTGTACATACATACTTGTCTGCGAGGTATATGACTTTGGCCACATTTTCTTTCGTCAGCTGTGCTCGGCTCAAGTAGAAGAACTGCAGAAATTCCTTAAATTCGTCGATCGATGCGTCCACAATTTTGACCGAGTCTTGCTCTTCCCATGAATCTTTGAACATGGCGTCAAAAACATCACTGATCGTGCCCAAGAAACTTGAAATAAACTCAAACTCGAAATAAAAGTCAGCCCACTTTTCATTCAAATACAACTCTGCGCCAATCGTTTGGATGCCTTTAATTTCGTTATGGTTTGATATATGGTTGGTGTCTGACATGACTGCGGGTTAATTTGATTATCGAAATCCGATTTTAATTATAAAGATCAAAATCAAAATTAATGATAAACTAATATCGATCACACATTTATACCGAGACAAAAAATTCTTGTTGAAGGCCTAACAAAGAACCAAATGAATATTTGACAGTTGTTGAATGTTATTCTCTCAGTATTGCATTGTTATACCGATCATATGTGCTTGTGTAAGATCGCAAAGCAAAAGGGACACTAAGTATCATTGTATGGGTTTAGTACTCAAGTGATGTGAATCAATAAGTATTTTCGAATAATCCAATGAACGTCATTTGTTTTGTTGAATAAAAAGGCGCTAAACTGTTTGAAATTTTGTTACTATCAATTCTCTGCAAAATTTGAAGTTATTTTGTTTGGTAAAAAAAATAATAAATGAACCCCAGTAGAGATGGAATAATTAACTATTTATTGACAATGACATCTTGACAAACGTATCTCATAATTTCTATAAATTTGTATATATATATATATTTCTTCTCTAAGCTTAGTGTCGAAGTCAACATTGAAAATGTTGTTGAAAAAAGTGCATGCACAGATCTACTGCATTAAAATACCGATGCTGGTAGCTGAGCTGCAAGAGTGCACCGATGTGCCAAGTGTTGATTCAGACCCCTGGTAGCTGAACTATTAGACGTAAAAGAAAATCATATTTAGCAATGCAAAAAAAAAAAAATAATCAATCCAACGACACAGTCAAATTGTGCATACCTGTAAAAAATAGGGTTCTTCTTGAATTGCACCCAAAGGTCTAGAATTGTCGGGTGGTGTAAGTTCGACGCTTTCACCGGTAAATTGTGAGTCAAAATATCTGGTGTCGGTATCATTAGTGACTTGAGGCTTGAACGGTGGTGTAATTTTCCTATTTTCCAATTCCTTCCAATTAATTGAGGCAAAGAAAGCATGAGCCATAATTTCTTTGACATCATCCGGTCCACCGCCAAGTCTATCTTTCGGTGTTTTAGCCAACAATCCACTTAACAAACAGCGAGCTTCCAGTGACAGATTGCGTGGAAATTTCACACCTTCGACTCGAATGAGTTTGAACAAAACATCCTTATCGGGATTATAAAATGGCAAGCGTCCACACATCATTTCATACATAACAACTCCAGTTCCCTATGAAAAATGAGGAAAATAATGCTTACTGCAGTATTGATTAGTTTCAAAGTGATTTTATCGATACTTACCCACCAATCAACCGCCAATCCATAATCATTGTCTTCTAATACTTCGGGAGCTATATACTCAGGAGTACCACAAAATGTTTTCGTTGTTGAACCGTATGTTATTTCCTCTTTGCACAAACCAAAATCGGCTATTTTTATATGACCATCTTTGTCGAGCAAGAGATTTTCCAATTTTATATCTCGATAAATAATCCCTTGCGAATGCAAATAGCCCAATGCACAGATTATCTCAGCACCATAAAAACGGCTTCGATCTTCTGTAAATACGCGCTCACGATTCAGGTGAAAGAACAGCTCTCCACCGTTCACATATTGCATCACAAGGCACAAACGATGTAACGTTTGAAATGAATATTTTAGCGACTGAAAGTGATATGAAAACATACATCGATTATTAAAGATTGTTCGAAAAAAATGGTTTACGTTTCATCTTACAATTATGAATGGATGTTTTGTTGATCGTAGTACTCGATTTTCAGTTAATGTGTGTTCAACTTCATCTCTTTGTATGACTACATCTTTCTTCAACATTTTGATGGCATACAGAGTCTCAGTAGACTTTTCACGACACAAAATCACTTTGCCGAATGCTCCTTTTCCCAAGACTTTTAAAAATTCAAAGTTTTCCAGCGTCTATGTGCGAAACAAGTGAATTAAAATAATTAGTACGATTTCCATGCATTGGTTATGAAGCTAAAATAAATAAAACATACAATTTTTGTTTTGCCGCTTGTTTTATCAGTCGCAATTCCCTGAACGGAAAACTTTTCAGAAAGTTCATCTTCAGCGATAGAAGCCATTTCCACGTTAGTCATATCTGTTGAACTGGATGGTGACATCGCGGTTTCACCCATTTCACTGAGACGATTTGTCACATATCTTAATCAAAAAAAAAGAAGAATATTTTATTATTATTATGAATATTTTGTAAAGTGAATAATCTGTAATTAGTAAACTTACCGAATGGCTTCAATCCACTGTTGTCGCTCTTGTTCACTGTCCACGTGAAATGTTCGTTCGATGACATTTGTCCATTGTAATCCACGTATAATGAATGTGTATGGTTTTGGACGGTCTAAAGTCATTATTTGGCAACCTCTGACATTGAAATTATTTAGCTGTTCAGCGAAATTGGTTTCGTCTGGTTTCGATTTGTAGCCCATTAGGGAACCATCGTTACGCAAAATGAAATATCTTGGTCGCCAATTTTTAATGTGTTCACCACGCTTGTACAGCCATCCTTCTTTTACAATGGTAACTGACGACGCACCGAAAATTTCGTTTCTTGACATTTTTAATGTTGATCGGGTTGTTGTTGTTGTTGTTGTTGTATATCTTTTATTTATTATCTTTGTTCTTCTTTTACTGTTTTTTTTTTTTCGTTTTTTGCTGTTTCTTGTTGTAGTATTTGCCGTATTATTTCTGTGTTATCATTTAGTGCTTGTATTACTTGGTTGTGTTGTATTCGTAATATTTCTTGTGTTTGTTTAAATTGTTCAGAAAGTTCTTTTACAATGGTAGGTGACGACGCGCCGAAATTTTCATTTATTGACATTGTTTGGGTTGTTCGGTTGTTGTGGTAGTAGTTCTAGTATTTGATCTAGTTTTTCTAACATTTCATCTAATCTGTTTATTATATTTTGGCTGATTTCAGCAAATGTGCGGTTTCTGTTGTTATTTTCATCTATTGGCATTGCTAATGTTGTTTGTTTTATTTCTACTTCTAACCTTACTTTATTCTAAACATTCACTTAACATAAACACAGCGGACACGTTCAATACGAAAGAATGCACTGTAGTGATGACACGCGAGATTTATAAAAAAAATCACTTTAATAACGAGAACACACCACACATTCGAGTAATTTGTAGATAATTGACAACTATTCAATTCAAGTGTAAATCTTCTGAATGTTATTCCTCTCTCTTTTCACGTGCAATATGTGAAAAGAATTAACGATGAAACAATTGTTCCGTGCACATTCTTCTGGAATTGTTTTCAATTAAATCAAAATTAATGTTGAACTAATATTAGTCACACTTTTATAAGGAGACAGAAAATTCTTGGTTGAGGCGTAGCAAAGAACCAAACAAATGAATATTTGACAGTTGTTGAATGTTATTATCTCAGCGTTGCTTTGCTATTATATCGATCCAGTACACATATGTGGTTGTGTATGTCCGTAAAGCGACAGTGACACATATATATCATTGTATGGGTTTAGTACTGGATTTAGTACTCAAGTCATCGGAGACAAATGTCACTTTTGTTTATGTTTTGATTGTTCCTACATACACGCATACAATTTTTTGAAATTAGTTTGGCTAAATGTTCGATTCGGTATTTCATATTTCTATTGAAAATAGCGAGAGAAGAGTATGTTTTTATTCAGACATTACTCAGCTATAAGCGCTGAATAACATACTCTCTTCTCGATATATTCAATAGATTTGATTAAATTCAAATGCCGTAATTCATCAAATTATGGAATTGAAAAGTAAAGGAATGTTAAATGGATATAGATTTGTAATCACGACGAACAAATATCAGTAGTTTTTTCTTAAATTTATATAAAAATGCTTCATTTTAAATTATATAAAATTTATTTTAACGTCATTTTATCATCTCTGGGGATTTACAATGATTTTTAACAATGTGTTTAAATGCGATTAAAAATGAGACTATAAATTAAACCTCTTGCAACATCTTTGTCATCTTCCATGGTCGGATCGTCATGAAATTGAATAGTGATGTCCGAATCAAATTTCACTTCTGATTTCAACAGAACACCAGTACATGCATTTTCAGGCGGTGACATTTCCATATGAATGGCATACATGAATCCAGGTCGAATGAGTATTGGTTTAACCAAGGTTACTTCGAGGTATATATTTGGCTCGATGCTTACATTTTCACCATGTAGTATACTTTCCTCATTAGACAGCTTTGAAATTTCAGAGATTGTCACTTTGGTCGGTAGATTTTCGTTCACACTACCATACTTTCCATCAACAGATACCCATACTTTATCACATTTGAATCCACATAATAAAAGTGGTTCATTAACTGTGAATTTGGTTGTTTCCCTATTTTTAATATGGTATGGATATGGGTGGTATTTAAGTGATATTACTCGACCACAGCGTTTCTTTTGACAAGAGTCAATCGATGATTTTCTGAATTTTTTTCTTGGATTTTCATCTTCGTAGTCGGCGCTTTTCGATGCAATTTTCTTAACAATCGTTTTATACTCATCAAATGTGAATAATTGCTCATATGCAATCCATTGTACTGTGAATTCCTGTAACGTCATTGAAGCAAATTGAATATTGTCGAATGCATCGCCCAAATACTTCTTAACAATTTCCTTGGTCAGTTCATCTTGCTGGCACGCCGATTTCACCCATCCCATACATGCTTCAAACACTTCAGCTTCTGAACAGGATAATGCATTCATCTGCAAAATGTTGCTAACTACATCTTTGCTACATTCGAGAAAACTATCCGATGAAAATACGGCCTTCGTGTCGAGAGCGATAATTATTACGCAATATTTTTTCAAAAATGCTTGATTGTAAAGAATGGCGAGATCATAACCCCAACATACATTGTCGGTGGATAGTAAAAGTGTCATGAATTCTTCACACATCCGCAAACATTCTTGTACATTGTACTTGTCTGCGAGATACATGACTTTGGCCACATTTTCTTTCGTCAACTGTGCTCGGCTCAAGTAAAAGAACTGCAGAAATTCTTTAAATTCTGCCATCGATGCGTCCACAATTTGGACCGAGGTTTTCTCTTTCCATGATTCTTTGAACATGGCGTCAAAAACATCACTGATCGTGCCCAAGAAAATTTTATGCGTCGCAATTCGGTCGCATGGACCATCGGCTGACTCAAACTCGAAATAGAAGTCTGCCCTTTTTTCGTTCAAATACAACTCTTCGCCAATCGTTTGGATGCCTTTAATTTCGTAATAGTTTGAGACTTGGTTGCTGGGTAACATAACTGCTGCAAAATATATTTTTAAAATCAAATTTTTATTATAGCAATGATTGAACTTCACTCTTACAGTCGTGGTTCTGAAATGGAATGGAAAATAATGAATATGTAGCAAATATATGTATTGAACTAATCTTAATCTAATGAACTTTCAATTGGAAACAGCCGGTATCACCAACAAATAAAAACTCTTTGACTTTGAGGTTAGACTTAGCCGCAATTGATGTCAAACTAAATAAATGAAAAGAAATAAAAATCATCCAGTTACTTTTAAATTTTAAAAATCGTTTTTGAAATGATATTTTTTTAAAGGTACAGATTGGATTGAATGCTTTCTTTTTCTTTCTCAAACCTGTTTATTAAAAATCAGTGAAACATGAATCACCTTTGATAATTTCAATGCGTTGTGAAATGACTCGTCAATTTAACACCGGCTAAATTTAACTCCGAATTAAGAGAATTAACGAAAAAAGAACTGTTTGCTTTCCCAACTTAATCAAAATTAATGGTGAGCTAATATTAGTCCGACTATTATAAGGAGACAGAAAATTCTTGTTGAAGACGTAAGAAAGAACCAAACAAATGATTATTTGACAGTTGTTGAATGTTATTCTCTCAGCGTTGCATTGTTATTATACCGATCCAGTACACATATGTGCTTGTGTATGATTGTAAAGCAAAAGTGACACATATATCATTGTATGGGTTTAGTACTGGATTTAGTACTCAAGTGATGGGAGACAAATGTCATTTTTGTTTATGTTTTGATTGTTCCTTTATACACGTATACAAATTTTTGAAAATTATTTTTGCTAGAAGTTTGATATTCGATTCGATTTTGTATTTCATATTCCATTAAATTCAAATGCCGTAACCAATCTTCTGGCGACGTAATTTTCAACCAACGAATCATACAGTTGATCTACTAATGAGAAATTGAATTTGATATTCACAAAGGACATTTCTACTTGAAATTTTCAAGTAAGTGTAGAATGGTTACGCTGAACTTATAAGCGGGAATACGAAAAAAAATAAGAGAACAATTTTTTTGGATTAAAAAAATATTTTTTATCTTAAATTTGTTTGAATTTAAATTGCCAATTGGGAAGCCTCTTGCAAAATTCCGGTCATCATATCTCGATACAGAAATAAGATTTTTTTTATTGTTTACTTGAAGAGCTTACGCAAACATGAACATCTACAATGGTTATTACTTAGTGGTAATGTATTTAAATTTTTTTGAATCCAAGAGAAAAAATTAAACCTCTTGCAACATCTTTGTCATCATCTCTAGTCGGATCGTCATGAAATTGTATGATAATATCCGAATCCTTTAGTTTGACTTCAGATTTCAACAGAAGGGCAGTACAAGCTTTTTCAGGCGGTGACATTTCCATATGAATTGCATAAACGAATCCCTGTCGAATAAGTATTGGTTTATTCAAATATACTACGGTGTGCGCGTCACGCTTCATGTTTATATCTTCAGCATGTAGTATGATTTCTTTATCAGCTAGCTTTGAAATTTCAGCGATGGTCATTTTAGTCGGTACCCATTCCTTCTCATATGTATTGAATTTTCCATCAATAAACTCAAATATTGCATCACATATGATGGCACTTAGAAAAAGTGGTTTATTGACCGAGAATTTCGTTGTTTCCTTATTTTTAATGTAGTATGGCACTTCGGAGTATTTATTTGATATAAATCGAGAACAACCTACACTCGGAAATATTGATGAAAATGCTTTGAATATCTCTCTTGACATTTCATGATCTAAACTGGTTCCTTTTGATGCAATTCTCTTAACAATCGTTTTATACTCATCAAATGTGAATAATTGCTCATACTGGATCCATTGTTCTGTGAAATCCTGTAACGTCATTGTAGCAAATCGAATTTTGTAGAATGAATCGCCCAGATATTGTTGAACAATTTCATTAGTCAATTCGTCTTGTTGGCTCACCGATTTCAACCATGCAATACATGCTTCAAATAATTCAATTTCTGGACAGGATAATGCATTCATCTGCAAAATGTTGGACATTGCATCTTTGCTACACTCGAGAAAACTATCCGAAGAAAATACGGCCTTCGTGTCGAGAGCGATAATTATTTCGCAATATTTTTTCAAAAATGCTTGATTGTAAAGAATGGCGAGATCATAGCCCCAACATACATTGTCAGTGGATAGCAAAAGTGTCATAAATTGTTCACACATTCGCAAACATTCCTGTACATTGTACTTGTCTGCGAGATACATGACTTTGGCCACATTCTCTTTCGTCAACTGTGCTCGGCTCAAGTAAAAGAACTGCAGAAATTCCTTAAATTCGTCGATCGATGCGTCCACAATTTTAACCGAGTTTTTCTCTTTCCATGAATCATTGAACATGGTACCAAAAACATCACTGATTGTGGCTAAGAAACTTTTATGTGTTGGAATTCGGTTGTATGGACCATCGGCTGACTCAAATTCGAAATGGAAGTCAGCCCATTTTTCTTTCAAGTACAACTCTTGGCCAATCGTTTGGATGCCTTTAATTTCGTAATCATTCGACACTTGGTTGGTGGCCAACATGACTGCCGCAAAATTTATTTCTAAAAACCAATTTATATTATAGCAATTATTGAACTATACTTTTACAGTCGTGGTTCTGAAACGAAATGGAAAATAATGAATATGGTAAAGATATATGTTGGTAAATGGTTCTCTTACTTTCAATTGAAAACTGCCAATATCACCGACAATAAAACCCTTTGTATTTGATTTGAGATTTAGTCGCAATAGAGTTGATGTCAAATTAAACAAAACAAAGCGATTTTCGTATTATGTTTTTAATGGGTACAGATTTAATTGAATGTTTTTTGATTTCTCAAACCTGTTTATTAAAAATCGGTCAAACATTTGTGTCACCTTTAATAATTTGAATGCTCTATGAAATGATTCCTCAATCTAACACCGGTTGAATTTAGCTCCAAATTAAAAAAATTAACGAAAAAAGAAGCTTTTTCAACTAAATCAAAATTAATGGTGAGCTAATATTTGTCAGACTTTCATAAGGAGACAGAAAATTCTTGTTGAAGGCATAAAAAGAACAAAAAAAAAGATTATTTGACACTTGTTGAATGTTATTATCTTAGTGTTGAATTGTTATTATACCGATCCAATACACATATGTGCTTATTTATGATCGTAAAGTAAAAGTGACACATATATCATTGTATGGGTTCAGTACTGGATTTAGTACTCAAGTGATGGGAGACAAATGTCATTTTTGTTTATGTTTTGATTGTTCCTTTATACACGCATACAAATTTTTGAAAATTATTTTTGCTAGAAGTTTGATATTCGATTCGATTTTGTATTTCATATTTCATTAAATTCAAATGCCATAACCAGTCTTCTGGCAATGTAATCTTTACCTAATGATTCATCAGTAATTTCAGGATCAGTAATTTCAGGATAGACTTCAACATCGATTTTTAGTAAATCAATATAAATTTGTATTTTGAGCATTTATATTTTGATATTCGCAATGGGAATTTCAAGTCTAGCTGGTATGTTAAAGCTGGACTTATAGACGGGAGTACAAAAAAAGAGAACTCATTTTTTGAATGCGTAAAAAATATTTTTTTAATTTTAAATTTGCTTGAATAAAAGTTCGTAAATTAAACCTCTAGCAGTATTATCTATGGTCGGATCGTCATGAAATTGAATAGTGATGCCCGAATCCAATTTCACTTCTGATTTCAACAGAACACCAGTACATGTATTTTCAGGCGGTGACATTTCCATATGAATGGCATACATGAATCCAGGTCGAATGAGTATTGGCTTAACCAAGGTTACTTCGAGGTATATATTTGGCCCGATGCTTACATTTTCACCATGTAGTATACTTTCCTCATTAGACAGCTTTGAAATTTCAGAGATTGTCACTTTGGTCGGTAGATTTTCTTTCACACTACCATAATTTCCATCAACAGATACCCATATTTTATCACATTTGAATCCACATAACAAAATTGGTTCGTTGACAGAGAATTTTGTTATCTCCCTATTTTTAATATGGTATAGCTGTCGGGAGTATTTAAGTGATATTAATCGAGCACAGCGTTTCTTTTGACAAGAGTCGATCGATGATTTTCCGAATTTTTTTCTTGGAATTTCATCTTCGGTGTCAGTGTTTTTCGATGCAATTTTCTTGATAAACTTTCTATATTCGCCAAATGAGAATAGTTCTTCGTACGATGGATCGAATGATGTGAACTCCTCCAGCGTCATGGATCCAAAACGAATTTTATAGAATGAATCGCCCAGATATTTCTGAACAATTTCCTTGGTCAATTCGTCTTGTTGGCTCGCCAATTTCAACCATGCCATACATGATTCAAACACTTCAGTTTCTGAACAGGATAACGCATCCATCTGTAAAATGTTGGTAACTGCATCTTTGCTACATTCGAGGAAACTATCCGATGAAAATACTGCCTTTGTATCGATTGCGATAATTGTTTCGCAGTATTTTTTCAAGAACTCTTGATTGTAAAGAATGGCGAGATCATAACCCCAACATACATTGTCGGTGGATAGTAAAAGTGTCATGAATTGTTTACACATCCGCAAACATTCTTGTACATTGTACTTGTCTGCGAGGTACATGACTTTGGCCACATTTTCTTTCGTCAACTGTGCTCGGCTCAAGTAGAAGAACTGCAGAAATTCCTTAAATTCGTCGATCGATGCGTCCACAATTTTGACCGAGGTTTTCTCTTTCCATGAATCATTGAACATAGCTTCAAAAACATCACTGATCGTGCCCAAAAAACTTTTGTGCGTTGGAATTCGCTCATCTGACTCAAATTCGAAATGGAAGTCAGCCCATTTTTTGTTCAAATACAAATCTTCGCCAATCGTCTGGATGCCATTAATTCCATAATAGTTTGAGACTTGGTTGCTGGGTAACATGACTGCCTTAAAACTTATTTTCAAAATCAAATTTTTATTATAGCAAATATTGAACTACACTTTTACAGTTGTGGTTCTGAAACAAAATGGAAAATAATAAATAAATTAAGATATATTGATAAAACACTTACGACAAAGTACACGCTAACAAATTGTTATCTTACTTTCAATTGATAGGAGCTTGTTGAATTTGAGGTTAGATTAAGTCGCAATAGAGTTTATGCTAAACTAAACAAACAAAAAAACAATAACAAAAAGAAATATTAATTTCATAAAATGTTCGTTTAGTGAAAAATATCCATAAATAATATACAGATCAATTAAAGGCTTATATTTCATCTTCAATACACTTTCAACTTAATCAATCAATCTATTATATTAATATCCTTTGCATACCTTTGCTAATTTGAGTTCGGTTGATAAAAAGTATTCGTTAATGTGATACCTGCTAAATTTGATTTCACAATAAACAATTTAGAGAAAACGGAACAATTAATGGCGAATTATTCGAAGAATTCTTTTGAATTAAATCAAAATTTACGATGAACTAATGTTAGTCTAACGCTTATTACATGACAGAAAATTCTTGCTGAGTGTGCAAAAAATAACACCAGCAAACATTTGATACTTATGTTATTCTCTCTTTTGTATTGTCACCATATCGCTCCGATGCAAATATGTGTTTGTGTTTACTCACACTGTTTTGCATTCGTAAATTTGAAATGGCATAATTGTTGTAAAGCGCAACTGTATGAGTTTAGTACTTAAGTGATTCGAACTCAGTTTCATTTTTGTTTACGTTTTTTAACCCGAGAGTCGAAGTTCCGTACTTTTACGTGTATGGTTTGCAATGCAACTTTGCATTCAAGTGAATTGAAATCCAATTTTCAATATTTCCGGATTTTATTTAATGAACTTTTTTTTTCATTTTACTAACATTTTAAATTATTTCATTGAGCAACAATGGTGAAGTACAAAAACTGTTTTTTCCTTGAAGACATTATAAATTAGGTGTTGTAATATTATGATCAACATTGAGAAAGGATCATTCAAAAAATCATTCTATCCAGTTGTAAATCTGTATTTATAAAAAAAAACACTTTTTGTGATTTTTCGTGTTTATTCCATGGGCTTGGAAATAGCTCACTTTATTCCTTAAAACTATCACTACTAATTTTAAGAAAGATTTTACTTTATAAATGTTCAAAATATTGAATTACTGGTTTCGGTTGAGTTATAAGTTTATAATTGGTGTAAGCATCTATGTTTTTTTTTCATTCTAATCACCTGAAAAATAGATGTCTTATCAAATGTAAAGAGAAAATTGTAAATTAAATGTTAAAATTATTCGTTGGTTTTTGTGTTAATAGTCGTACTTGATGCATTTCAATCCAATTTCAAATATGAATAAATTCAAGTGCAATAACCATTCCCCTGGCAACATAATCTTCCCCAAGCGAATCATGGAATCGAACGCTAATTTCAGAATCGACTTGAACGTCAGTTTTCAGCAAATCTCCCGTACAGCATTTTTCAGGTGGCACTTGCTGCATCCTAATTTCATAGATAAATCCTTGTCGAATGTAAACTGGCTTCGATAAAACGATGCGTGTATCACTTTCACTTCCCAGGCCAGCCGTTCCATTGTAAAGAATCTTTTCCGAATCCTTGGCAACTTCAACGATTGTAAATTCCGTGTTGAGTTCCTCTTCCAAAAATGCATATTCATTGTCTGTATAATCCGATAAATCAACACATAGAAATGCTCCCAACCAAACCGGATTATCAATTGAGAAAGTAGTAGTTTCCAGATTTTTTAAAAAATACGGTTCATCGGAGTAAAAAACTGAAATGCTTCGATCACATTTAATGACCGCTTGTTCGTCCCATGCGAGCATTTCGAGTCGTTTTTTATGATTTCCTTCGAAAAATTGTGGTTGAAATTCTTCTAAAGAAACCATTTGAAACACTTCCTTACACTCCTCTGGCGAAAATAGGTGACCGTATGTTGGTATCAAGGTGGCAAATTCCTTTGGTGACATCGAACAAAATCGAATTTTATGAAACACGTCGCCAAGTTGACCGCGTAAGAATTCACGCGTTAAAGTCTCGGCATTATTTACAGCTTTCACCCATCCAACACATGCCTCGAACACATCCGCCTCGGTGCAGTTCAACGGATCCAAGTCCAATATGTGACTCAAAACATCTTTTTTACAGTGGAGAAATTCGGTCGACTTGAATACTGACATGCAGTTTTTACTGATCCATGTTTCACACAGCTTTTTCAAGTTTTTTTGATTCAAACGCATCGCTAGTTCATAGGTTGAACACACGTTGTCACTGGTCAATTTACTTGCGATGAATTTGTGACATACTTTTAAGCATTCGGATACATTGTATTTGTTTCCAAGATACATGACTTTTGCTATGTTTTCCATGGTCAGTTTGACTTTGTTCAAATAAAAAAACTGTAAAAATTCTTTATAAGCCGCAATCGGTGCGTCATCAATTTTAACTTGATCTTTTTCATGCCATGATTCGTTGAACATCGAACCGAACACCTCACTGGCGGTCACCAAAAACAGTTTGTGTACCGGAATACTTTGATCGGGACCGTTGGCTGATTCAAAGATAAAACGAAAATCGGCCGTATTATCGTTTAAATACAACTTCGCACCGATCGTTGGAAAAATGACGTTGGAATAGTCATTAGTAGCTACATGGGATGCTGACATTTTTGATCGAATACTTTGAAAATGGTTGTTGTTTTAAAAATTAAAGGAAATGCCCACAGAGTTCGGAAAAACAAATGAATTTAAAAAATATTATTGTCAAAGTTTGAATTTAACACGTTAAAAATGATTAAATTAAAAAAAAACACGTTTAAATTGATTTTCAAACTTTTGACACGAATTTTTGCGTTTTAATAAAAAATCTCCGATCGAATGGATGTGTGAAGGTAATGGATTCTTAGTCTGAAAAATGTAAGCGATAGAAATTTGCTAGGAATTTTGTAATTTGTTTTCATTTAATGAAAGAACTTCTTTCAAGCTATGCTGAGTAACGACTGACATTTTTGTGAAGTTTCAGGTTTTGCCAGAATCATTTGCACGGACATAGTTCATATAGAGCTCATTAGTATGTACAACCCTTAATGTATAAATTCAAAATGGCCATGTGTGCTTATGTTAATTACATCTCATTAGTCATTACAAATGGAAAGTTTTCAAGCTTTTTGTTACTTTTATATTAATCTACAGATAAGAGTCTACATTTTCAAATAAAAAAGGCAATACATTCCAAATGACACTTACCAAAGTCAATACGATTTATTTAACAAAAAACATGTCGATTTAACAAAAAACACACTCCAAGGTTGATTTGATACTTTGACCTGTTGTAACTTCAAAGTCGTTAATGTCAAAAAATTGTATGTATACAAATTTAAACTCAAGGAAAAGGCCGCATTTTCAAGTCAAATCATATTTACCAATAGGGTTCTCAATGGGCCACAACGGCCGGGTGCTCAACAGCCTTGTAAGTTGCCAAGCTCAAAGCAAAAATTATCAAATTCTTTAAACATTCATTTATTTGTGATGTGAAACGCTTAACATTTATTGTATTGAAGGCAAATGGATTTGAATTTGATGTACAAAAAAATGATTTAAAACTAAACAATGGATACTTACAAAAATCTATGTTAAACTTAAATTAAAATCGACTTTTTTCATGAATAATTTAATCTAAATAAAAGGATCTTAAATGTCGTTGCATTCCCTATTGCAACTCATCAGTCCTGTCATCATGCCATCACCGTGAAATTTAGCAATACCTCCGCCATCCATTTGGACTTCGGACTTGAGCGGAAAATTGGTTCAGCATTGAAGTGGTGGTTCTTGTTTCATTCGTAATTAATAAAAAAATCTCGGTCGAATAATAATCAGTTTGGGTAGTGGTATGCATGTTATGATCATGACTCCGGTGTCCAAGTTTTTCCATAGTAAATAGTCTTTTTCGCTGTAATTTTTAATAAATTTGAAATTTTGCTCAGTGTGATTTTCGCTGGCAATTGATTTTTCAGCCATTAATATGCACCGTCACCGGTATGTTTTCTTGACGGCATATTTCCTCCAACGAAATTAATTTATTCGTTGAAAATACGGTCGTTCCAACGGTTTTTATGAAATATGGTTCAAAAGAGCTTGACGTTCGCATTGACGTCTGCATAAATACTGTATACACTACCAATACATTCAAAGCAAAACGTCAGTTGGTGAAATGTCAGATTTGTTTATGTTCTAATTTCAATGACCCATTCACATTAAAATCGTTTGAAAATATTTAATTCAAATG